>NW_006408649.1:7709714-7717726 GCF_000296735.1 Chrysochloris asiatica | reverse complement strand
CAGCAGTTCGAAACTACCAGCTGCTCCGTGGGAGAAAGATGAGGCTTTCTGCTCCCATAAAGATTTACAGCCTCAGAAACCCTGTACAGCATCGCTATGGGTCGGAACCGACACCACGGCACTTAACAACAATAGACTTCATACATATCCCAAGAAGACAATTTATACACCCTTCTCATTCATATATGTTCTTAAATTCTTATAGTGAAATTATAAAAACCAACAATGTAACAAAATCTTCCAAGCCCATCATGTAAAACAAACCATTATTAACACTATAATTTCTTTCAAAACCTTGTTTTAGAACAAAACTAAATTTTTACTGAAAGAGTTGATACCCTTCTGTATTCCATCCAAATCCCATCTTTCCTCCCTGAAGAAACTTTTACTATGAATCATGTATCTACCTTTCCTACCTATGCTTTGATACTTTTAATAAATATACATGAAATTATAATCAATATATGGTATTGTTATATGTGCTGTTGAGTAGGTTCCAACTCAGAGTGACCCTATATAGGGTTTCCAAGGCAGGACTGGTGAATTTGAACAGTCTAGTACCTTACCCACAGCATCACACCAGGACTCCATAATCAATATATAGTATGGTTTTATGTGATTTAAACCTTCCAAAAATAGTGTGCCACTATAATTATCTTTCTTTAATTTGAAAACCTGAGATTATGCTAATTACTTTATTTTTTGATATACCTAGAGAGCTAGATAATTTAATTGATATACAGTACTTTCATTTTCTATCACATTTCATTTATCCATTCACATGTATTGACAGTCATTTCAGCTTTTGGTATACACGCATTTTATACATCTAAGAGCATTGTGCCTTAGTTCTCTCCACCCACCGCATGTTTATCTTAAAGTGGTATCTCTCAGTACCTATTATATGAATACTTAAAGTTTCCTAGAATTTGTTATGCTATTTATTATCAAGCTGAATTATACTCTTCACTGTGGTTGATAATGCCATCCTTTGGATATCTTTCAAACTCTTGAAATTGTCAGATAGTAGATTTTTGCTAATGGGATACGTATGAAATGGTTTTCCAAAGTTATCTTTATCTACTTTTTTTCCCCTGAAGAATAGTGAGGTTAATCATCTGCTTATATTTTGGTTTCCTCTTTAAATTACCTTTCTTGGGGCCAATTTCTCTTAGAGATTATCAAACATATTTTTAACTTAGTTATCAAAATTCTCTGTGTGTTCTGGATACTTAATTACCCCTTGTCTAACAAATACATTACAAATACCTTCTAAGCTCTGTCATTTAGTTATGTTGTCTTTTTTCACATATGTTTTAGGATCCTGTTCTAGTAATATAAAATTTTAATGTTTTATATTTAGTTCTTTAGGGTGGTGAGAAATTATTTTTGTATGTGTTGTGATGTAAGGATCTAATTTTATTTTTTTTCACACAAAAATCCAATTATGTGGTTCTTCAAAAGATTACACAGAGAACTACCCATATGACCCCAAAGTCCTGCTGTGGCTCCATAGGATAAGCATTTGACCAGTCTGAATTGCAAGGTCAGTGATTCAAACTAACCAGTTGGTCTTCAGAAAGCATATACAGGGTCACCATGAGTTGGAACCAACTTGAAGGCACTTAACAACAACAACAAATATGTATATACCTATAATAAAACAATAAAAATCCAATGATTAAATCTATGTCTTTTCCTACTGATTTATACATTGGTACTTCTGCTAATCAAAAGGCTGGTAGTTGAAACCCACCAATCACTCCTTGGAAACCCTATACTGGGCCACTATGAGTCAGAACAACGTCACATACCAACACTTAACAACAACATCATATACCAAGTCCTGCTATGTGGTATATTTTTAGCCTCTCTATGTCCACTGAATAGAACTGAATATCCCAATAACACATTCTTTTAGGCAAAAATTTTGTTGTTTGGTGCATTTGAGTCGGTATTGACACACTGCTCAGTGCTCGTCAACCTCACAATCATTGCTACACTTGAGCTCACTGCTACTGACACTGTACCAATCCATTTCATTGGGGATCTTCCTCTTTTTCACTGATCTTTCTCTTCCAGGGATGATGTCCTTCTCCAGGGACTGGTCCATCCTGATGATATGTCCAAAGTATGAGAGACGAAGTCTGGCCATCCTGGCTTCCAAAGAACATTTTGGCTGTACTTCTACCAACACAGATTGGTTTGTTCTTTTGGCAGTCCATAGAACTTTTAATATTCTCGTACATCACCATAACTTAAATGCATCAATTATCCTACAGTCTTTTTTATTTTTTATTCACTGTCCAACTTTGACATGCATATGAGGTTACTGAAATACCATGGCTTGGGTTAGGTGCACCTTAATCCTTAACTGACATCTTTGCTCCTGAACACTGTAAAAGGTCTTGTGTAGCACATCTGCCTAGTGATGTATGTCGCTTGATTTCTTGACTGCTGCTTCCATGAGAGTTGATGGTTGATCCAAAAAAATTAAGTCTTTGACAACTTCAATCTTTTCTCCATTATCTTGATGTTATTTCCTGGTCCAGTGGTGACAATTTTTGTTTTTACATTGAGGTGCAACCCATACTGAAGACAGTAAGTATTTTAAGTCCTCTTCATTTTTAGCAAGCAAGGTTATATCATCTGCATATCACAGGCTGTTAAGTCTTCCTCCAATCCTGATGCCATGTTCTTCTTCTTCTTATAATCCAGCTTCTCAGATTATTTTCTCAGCATACAGAATATGACCATGAATAAGCATGGTCAAATAATACAACCCTGGTGCATACCTTTCCTAATTTTAAACTGTTCAGTGTTTCATTTTTCTGTTCAAATGACTGCCTCTTGGTCTATGCACAGGTTCCTCATAAGCACAATTAAGTGTTTTGGAATACTCATTCTCTGCAATGTCCATAGCTTGTCAGAACAACAAAACTGAAAGCCTTTTGTAATCAAGAAAGCACAGGTAAACATCTTCATAGTATTCTCTGCTACCATCCTTGCAAAAGAAGTCAACTCCTGCAAAAGTGTCAACCAAGATCGTACCGCGTGCAGCTTTTGTAAATATTACCCAATCAGAAATACCCAAACACATGCTCTATTTGCAGTTTTCATTAACTTCTGTAAATTTTCAGTTCCTCAAGCACCTTTTCAAAAGCTTCTTGGCTCTGTGTTTCCTCATTTTGCAAATCATTCTTTTGCCATAATAAACCCTTTGTTTTTAATTTTAAACAAACTTGTGAAGTCTAATTTTCATACGGCATGGTTTGTAATTCTGTTTTCTTTTGTTAAGTAGTTCTTTTTTGAGTTTTTCTTTGCCAAACACCAAGAGCCTAATGGTTAACTACATTAAATCTCTTGCAGCTAGCATATACAATTTTTCATTTAGGTCTATTATATTTTCCTTAGTATATCTAAAAGCCCCGGTGTCAAGCTATAAGATAAGCACTGGAGTAGTAACCATGTGGTCAGCAATTCCAACTCATCAGCCATTCTTAGAAAAGTACTGGATTGGTATGAGTCAGAACTGACTCAGTGGCACTTAACAAATGTTTTTAAAGAAGATTTATAATATACAGTAAAACCTGCAAAAGACAGAACCTGTGTAAAGTGTAACCATGTCAGACAAGGAAGACTCAAAACTAAAATGAGGTAGGATACTTAACAGAGTGACAGAAAAATGGCAAGACCCACCCTCACACTGTAAAAGGCAGAAAACTTGTGAGACGTGGAAAAACAAGGCAGTCTCATCAAGTTCTCTCACAGGTTATGCTGTAGTAATTTAATCCTAATTTTAAAGGTACAGAGAATTTTACTTACAGATGAAATTGTAGCATCTTTTTCTGTAAGCTCCTGTTTGTGTCGGGCCATCATTTCTTTGATCTCCAGTTCTTTCATGATTTTCTCTTTTTCCAAATCAGAATATTGTTCTTCAGCAATTGAACGAGCCAGCTGCTCAGAATCTGCTTTGGTCAAGGTGATCTCCAGTTGGGCAGCTAAAGAGTCCCTATATTTTAGAGATATTTCATTTTCAATTTTCACTGTGAAGCCAAAGTTTGCATCTAATTCACTTCATCAATAATTTTTTATTTGATGTGTACCAAGAGCTGTTCAAGGAGCAGAGTCTACATACAGTAGCTATCAGCAAAAATATCCAAGGTATTGTCCTACCTTTCATCCTGGAATTCTTGTTTCTTCTGCTGTAATTCTTTACAAAGTTTTGTCTTTTCTTCACATTCTTCTTTAAGTTCCCTAACCTGTGTTTTGTAGAGTGTCTAAATGGAAAAATGTAATAGAAATATATTGTATTATCATATCCATAAATATTATTTCTACATTAAAAATTTATCCAGATAAAACTTCAAGTTGTAAACACATACAAATATTTCCTTAATGTTGAGCTCCTCAGCCAATTATTTTTTTTAAATGAGCCTTTCTTTGTTCTAATAATCAAGTGACCAACTAATCTAAGCATAAAAGTTCAGTTAATAATTTAGAAGAGTGATTGTCAACTATACATCACAGTGAGGTTTCTGACTGAATAACACAGATTTTAAGATAGATGAAGAGGCAAGGAAACATATTATTAATTTATATGAGAAATTGTTGAGAATTAGCCCCTATTTTAAAACCAATTTAAAATATAAATTCTAAAATGCTAATTTTACCATAATTTTTATTTCATTGTGAAAATATATTCTTTATCAATAAAAAGTGCTCTAATTAGCTTCACCAGGAATGGGTATGTGTTTAAAGTATTTTTTTCTAGCAATAATAATGAATTTCTATTAAACATTCTTTTTCCTTATTGCTCTTTTATGAGGTGTGTGATATAAAACATATCACCCAAAACTCTGGGTTTTACCAATAAGAATCTTTTCTAAGGACAACAGTATATGGCTCAACATTTTTCCTCCATTTATTTTAAGTTAAATAACAAGAAATATTCTTGGGAAAAAATTTAAAAAGGTAGCTATTTACTTGGAGCTTTTAGTATGGAAGAAGATTTGAAAATAATTGTTCATGGGTTGGTAGTCTTTGCGCAGAGGTTTTTGGAAAACACTTTAGAAAGCCTCAGAGTTCACAAAAGATAAATTGAGAAGCACATCAAAATGACCTAACAAGTTATTTGTTTTCTTCTTTAAAAAAAAAAAAGAGTAAACAAGCTCTCTGGCTTTAGTCTCAGAGATTCCAATTTACTAATGATAACTGTAGGCCTAAGAATATAACTTTTTAAAAAATAAAGCACACCTTCCTCCTAACCTGTCATTTAACTGTGATGCATAATACCGGCTAAGACTAATTCTCCATATTCTACATCAAGAATGAAAAATAATTCTACAAATACAGCAATTTCCAAATTAATGTGTCTGGAACTTACTGAAAAATACTGCTCAGCTTCAAGCTGATCTTGGAGCTCTTTCATTTGCCCATCTGCATCTTGTCTTTCTCTGGGAGGATATTAAATAAATAGATTTAAGTTATTAACTGCTGTTGTCATATTGGTTCCTACTCAAAGTGACCCTTATTAGGGATTCCAAAGAGTAGTTGGTGAGTTTAAACCACCAACCTTGGGGTTAGCAGTCCAGTGCTTATTCTACAATGCCACACCAGGATGTAAGTTATACACGTATTAAGCCAGCAATCTCAAAGTGTGGTCTGAGAAAGCCCTGGAGCCCCTGAGACTCTCAGAGCATTCATGAGATCACATTATTTTCATAATCATACTACGACATCATTTCATCTTTTCCGCTCTCATTCCCATACTAGTGCATATGAACTTTTCCTAAGGCTCTAAGACTTGCAATGATGTCATTTAAAGCATCAAGCAATTAATAAATAAAGCAAATAAAATATGTGCTTATGTATGTGTTTTTGTTTTAAACATTTCGCAGTTTTACTTTCGAACACAACAAACACCAACAGATATGACTGATGAACACAACTCTTCAGAGTCCTTGATAATATTAAAGAGAAAGAGGTCCTGAGACCAAAAGGTGGTATATTTAGCCAACAACTTTGAAACACAAATTCCTATACATGCAGTGTATAAATGGCTACATTTATGCCAATCAAGAGTAGAATTAGAAGAGAACCCCAAATGCAATAATCTTAAAGTGAGCAAAACAAAGGATGGGAAGGGGTATGAGGGAACATGTAAAATATTGATACGTGATATAAAACTGAAAGGTGACTGCACAGATTTATTCACTTTGGAAAAATTAATTGTACTCTATACTTGAACTCTGTATACTTTTTCCGCATGTCATTTTTCAATAAAAACTAAGTAAAAACAAGTATTATGCATTTAAGAGGTTGGATTGATTTTTTTTTTTTTAATTTAAAACTCTACTTATTTCACATCAAAGCTAATGGGAAAAAAATTAAGTTGGAACAACATATGCTGTGTAATACAATTTAAAAAAAATTATAGAAACCCACCCTTTATTTTTCAATACCTTTCTTAAGTGTAGGAAATGAATTTGACTCATTTTTGTATCTCCTAAAATGAGTCTCATAAAAGCTTATATGTAATAACAATACACACACCCAAGCAACATTTATAGAGGTTGTGTGAGACATTAATCAAACGCAGGGAGCAAGCAACGTATGGATAAATGGTTCTTGCCCTTCAATGAGCTTATCATCTATTGAGTGGCTATGTGGGTATCTTTGAGGAGGAGGGATTAAGAAAGGAAGGTTAAGAAAAAAAGAAACATAAGCACTTTTAAAGAAAATAGGAGGCATACATGCTAAATCATATATTATGTACAGACAAAGTACTACTAGAGTAAGGAAGGAAAACAATGTAGATGTTACACTAGCTCTTGCCTTTTGATAAACAGAACAGATACTATGTAAAACTTTCTATCATGTATTTTAAAAACTTTATTTGAAACATGGAATACACCTAATGATATTACATCATATTGGAAGTGCCTTAGGCTTTTGAACAAAACTGGGCCAATAAATTCCATCCCAGGACTAGGGGAATTTTATGAACCTGGGATACAGAAACATCAAATCACAGTCTCTCCACATAAATGAAGATGTAAGATATAAGTACAACTATCAATGCCCACATTTTCTATTAAGTCAGAAATGTTCTATTAAGTAGGAAAAGGTAGTCTAAAATGATAGAAAATAAAGCTAATCTATCCCTCAAAAAAAGATGAATTCCCAATACTAATGACTCAAACTTTAAAAATCGGACCTGCATTTCTTGCCTTTCCTGAAGTTGTGGTTTCTCTAATGTGGTGGTGGTTATGTGCCGTGGAGTCGGTTCCGACTCATAGCGACCTTGTATAGGGTTTCTGAGGCTGTAAATCTTTATGGGATCAGAAAGCATCTTTATCCCATGGAACCACTGTTAATTTCGAACTGCTGACCTTGAGATTAGCAGCGCAATTTGTAACCACTATGCTACCATCCAAAATAATTTTCTGTTATGATGAAAATTTTTCTATCTCCACTTCCAGATATGGAATCTAGCTACATATGCCTACGGAGCCTAAAATTTGGCTAGTGCAACTGAGGAACCGAATTTTTAATTTTAAATATGCACATGTGGCCAATGACTACCATACTGGACAGTGCAGTTTCATAATATCCTTCCAGTATATTTTCTTCATGCTTAAGTTTGAATTGCATTTTTATCACTTGTCTGCTCTACCCACAAAAAAAGCCAATATACTCTGATTATGTGGTTTACGTAAATATCAGATTTCAAGTCCAGCCTCATGAAATTTAGAGAAGCTAGTCTTATCCAAGGGAGCTCTGGTAGCATAGTGGTTGCGAATTGGGCTGCTAACCTAAGGGTTAGTAGTTCGAAACTAACAGCTGTTTCGCGGGAGACAGATGAGGCTTTCTGCTCCCATAAAGATTTATAGCCTTGGAAACCCTGTACAGGGTGCCATGAGTTGGAACCAACTCCACGGCACATAACCACCATTACAACCAGGTTTATCCAAGCAACAGATTTACCAAAAAAAAAAAAAAAAAAAAAA
>NW_006408649.1:7694283-7696437 GCF_000296735.1 Chrysochloris asiatica | reverse complement strand
AAAAAAAAAAAAAAAAAGAATCTAAACTCTTCTTTTACACGATAAGGTCCCATGAATCACTCGATGGCAACTAACAACATGGTAGCACTCTTTACTAGCATAATACTTTGAACAGAACTATAATCAATAGCTCTTTTAAATAAATGATAGCTAATATTTACAAATATCTTCTGCATAATTTTGCCTGGGTATGTAGATATTTAAACAAATTTAAACTGCAAAAACTACTAAATAATCCATTCTTGGATATCATTACCTTTATAAAGGAGTTATGTTTTAGATAAATGAATCCTAACAGAAACTCTTAAGAAGTTAACATTATATCTCCTAGATAAAGAAACAGAAACAGAAGTTCAAAGAGGGTGCATAACTGGGACAACACAGCACCAAAATCAATCTGATTCTATCAGACTCCAACACTAGTATTCTTTATAGTAATTTAAGTCTTTAAACACTTCATATATCTCAAGTAAAAATTTATTTTTCCATAGTAAGAATATATGAGGGGGCTTCAAGGAGTTCATAGAAAACTTCCATTATCGTTTAATTCCATTTTTTTTTTCCATGAACTTTATGCAAGTTAATGATGCTATTGTTAGGTGCCTCTGAGTGGATTCCAATGGATAGCAATCCCACGTGACAGAGTAGAATTGCCCCATACAGTTTTCTATGCTGCAGTCTTTACAGATCTTTTTCCCACAGAGCTACTGTGTTCAACCACCAACCTTCCAGTCAGCAGGCAAGCTCTTAGCTGTTTTCGCTATCAGGACTCCTTAATTAATGAGCTAGTCAAGTTTAACTGCTGTTGGCTGATAACTGCATTAGTTTAATGTAATCATACTAACAATCACATGCCTGCTAATCAGAAGCTCTTACTGACAGTCATACATCCTTGATAAACAAACAAACAAATGTAGTATATATTTTAAACAGCAGATCCATAGAAGTAATAATAAAAGGGATACTTGGTGAAAAAATGGTTGGGAACGTCTCTCTTGGGTAGATGTACGCCAAATGCTAGTTCGAATGTGACTATATTAAGCACTGCTAGAGTGAAGAATTATTCCCAGTTTTTCAACGTATTTGAAAATATCAGCATACCTCTTGACTTTCCTATTAAAAAAAATAATAAATTCTTGTTATATTTAATAAAATTTCTGAAACATATAAATCGTAACAAAATTATCAAGCCTGTATTTTTAGATTTTCAAATGTTGAACGAAAAAACATTCAGCATCCTCTTTTATGTATGTGTAATTTACCTTTATATGTACTTATAAATTATATAAGTAACAAAACAACATAAAACTTTAATAAATAAATTTACCCTTTATATGTATACTTCACAAAGAATTCAATCTCATATCCCTGTACCCTTATAATAATCTGTATTTTTAAAAATTAAGATAAGAACTTCTGCTACAAATGTTTATAGATACTCTACCAATGTTTTGTTGTTAAGTGCCGTTGAGTTGGTTCTGACTCATTGTGACCCTGAATAGGGTTTCCAAGGAACAGCTGGTGGGTTTGAACTGCCAACATTATTGTTCAAAGTTCAACATCTATCATGTCACACCAGGATTGCTGCTGAATTAAACTCTAAACCATTTGTAATTCACCTTTTCACAGCCATTGTGTCTTGCAAATCGATAGTTGTCATATGAATTCTTTAAACATTATACCAAACTGCAATGCAGCTAGGAATACTAATAACTCCAAAGGTAACTTCAAGTGAATGCTTTCTCCTACATAGATATTACTAAAATATTTGAACTTGTGGTTAAAATAACTGAAGTAGTAAAAAATTATACATACTTCATTTTTCCTTGATTGTACTGAATCACTTTCTCTACAAGGTGGAGAGTCACTTAATAACCTAGAACGAAGAGGGAAAGAAGTGAATTCTTATGCATCCTATCATTTTAATAAATTTTCTGAGTCTTAATCAAATACTTCATTCTCACAATTATGCTCAACTATGGAGACTGCTTTCTTTTCAGTTCAATATACTTTTTAAAAATAAAAGGAGTTGGAGGGAAGAACTAATGGAATATAAGGTAACCACAATGGGGTTGGGGTGGGGGTAGGGGGTTTATTTTGGGTGTTGGGGAGGGCAATACAAGAAGTGGGGAGGAGGCAGAAGAACAAGATAGA
>NW_006408649.1:7682599-7694183 GCF_000296735.1 Chrysochloris asiatica | reverse complement strand
AAAAAAAAAAAAAAAAAGTTGACTACTATAACCATCTTTTCCTAGGTAGTATCAACCTCATAGTATACAAAAAGCAGGAAAGTAGCAATGATAATAATATTCTAATACAAGTCTCAGTTTTTGCATTAGTAGTGGTAGTAATGGTGGTGCTGACGGTAGTGGAGGTAGTAGTAGCAATAATACCTGTAAAAATAATAATTCCTACCATTTCTAAACGGAGCTCTGGTAGCGTAGTGGTTATGAGTTGGGCTGCTAACTTCAATGTCGATAGTTCAAAATTACCATTCATTGCGTGGGATAAGGATGAGACTTTTTGCTCTCATAAAGATTTATAACCTCGGAAACCTTATGCAGGGTCGCTATGATTCGGAGCCAACTCCACAGCACACCACCACTCCCACCAGTATTTCTAGATGCTTTCTGTCGTTATCCCTTACAAGATCCCTAATAAACTATTACTGCCCTCTTTTGAAGGTGTGATAGGAGGCTCAGAGAAGTGTAACACTTTGCCTAATGTTGTGGAACTGGTATTCAAACTGATGTCTGTCAGACTCCAAAGCTTATGCACTTTTCACTCTACTGACTACATCTCATAAAGTAACTGCAATGCAATATGACTCTTACACAAATATGACTAATAAACTGGAACAAATATTAGTAACAGCATATTACTACACATCTTCAAAGTATTTTCAACATGCTATTTTTCTGAGTAAATTAAGTATGTTGTTGTTGTTGTTAAGTGCCATCGAGTTAATTCCAACCCATAGCGACCTTGTGTAGGGTTTCCAAGGAGCGACTGGTGAGCTTGAACCACCGACCTTGCAATTCAAATGACTTTGCAGTATGACGCATTAGCCCACAGCACCTAGTACTAGAATATACTCTACAAAATGATGAATAATTTATATGATGTTTGGTTCAAAGACAACCATTTCTAAGTTTCAGAAACTAAAGAAATAACAGCAGACGGACAGGAAATACAAGGCACAATTCTGAGGAACGATCTTAAGAGAAGGGAATAAAGATCACAGACATTAATTCTACTCCAACATCAATACCTGGAGAATCAAATACAATTTTCTTGAAGGACAACAGTGGTACTCAATATATTTCTGATACAGAAAGAAAAAGAAATGTGGTCAAGAAAATACAATGGTTAATGAAAACCTCCATATAAACCAAAATTAAGATCATTTACGTATGATAATTAAAATTATTATATATATTAGTAAAATTGTATCTCAACAAACTAACTTACTTCCGAAGTTCAGCATTCTGTTTTTCCAAACTCATTTTCATTTCCATGAGATGATTATTCTCTTGTTTTAACTGCTTTTCTGACATTTTTAACGTGTTAACTTGCTGTGTTTGCATCTTCAAATCATTTTGTGTAAGGCAGCGCTTCTGAGTTTCCTGCTCTATTTTTAATGTCAAATTTCTGACCTAAAAAAATTTTTATAATTGGTATATAAACAAATCATTTGATTTCTTATCAATGAAGCTAGAAGCAAGCAAGGTAAAGTAAAAGATTTTTGCCCTTACATGGTTAATAAATACATGTTCCAGTTTTGGTTTCCCTCCAAAAAACATGAATATATATTTAAAATAAAATATGGCCTTTCAAGTAAAAGTAAGTTTAAAATTAAAAGTGATTAAAGCATTTAGTATAATTAATAAAGCTAATGGGTTATATAAAATATTATTTTATAAGAAAAAATTGTTATTTATGAAGCTATCATTGGACCTAGACAAATAAATGTAGCTTATTAATTCATTAGACACTTTACTATTATTTATTAGTAAACTTGTTACTTACATCCTCATTTAGCACATCTTTCTGTCTAAGAAGCTCATTTATTTTTTGCTGTGACTGTTTGAGATCACAATCAAATATAGAACATCTTTTCTCAGCTTCCAGCAACAGGTTTTCCACTTTCTGTTTAAAAGTCCTTTCCTCTAGAAGTTTCTTCTCCATTTCTATTGAAACAAAAATGAATATAACCAAGAATGTAGAAACAAAGTTAAGCTTATCAGACATGTAAAACAATGCTAATAAAAATTATACCAAATGATGCTGCCTTAAAATATTTACATTTGAAATGTCAAGAATATCATATTTTTTAAAACTAGAAGTTTCATTTGCAAAGTATAAAAATCTTATCACATGCTGCAACATTGCATCCACTCTTATGGAAGCAAGGTAATTCTGCCTTTTTTTTTTAATGTTTGCATATTTTAAGTAAAGATTTATTTTCCTGCTCTGTGTCTCTCACTCTCAATGTTAAAATTATTCATAAAACATTCCAGGTAGAACCTATTACCATCATAGTTCTTTCTGTATTAAAATTTATTATGCAGATGTTTGAAATTATATTTAAAGGGTAAGATACTGGAACCAATTGCCTATATTTAAATTCTGGCTTTGACACTTACTAGTTATTTGACCTTGAGTACGTTTACCAGCCTTTCTGGGCATCTGTGTTTCCTGCTATATTTGTAATAAAGACATTATAAAGATTTTGAGTTAATATAGATGAAACACTTAAATGCTGCCTGGTGCATGGGAAACACTTGCAAAGTGTTCATTATTAGAAATGCTTAATGACCAAAAAGAAACAAAAAAAAAGTTGTTATTTTAGAAGTAAAAAGGCAAACCAACATTTTTTTTTTTTTTTAAAAAAAGGGGGGAAACTTGCAAAGTATTATTATTCTAATTAGTAGGATAATTTTGTTGTTGTTGTTCAGTGTTGTCAAGCAGGTTCTGACTCAGAGACCCTATTATATAGGGTTATCAAGGCTTTAAATCTTTTCTGGAACAGAAAGCCTCATCTTCCTGCTGCAGAGTGGCTGGTAGTCTCAAACTACAGATCTGTGCTTTGCAGTACAAGGCTCATTGTATGGAGCCACCACACTCTCAGTAGGATCACAGGTCATTTTTATTTATTTATATGGTATTTTCTAAATAATTTGTAATAAAATTTTGTTTTGTTTTATTAATCAGAAAAGGCTTTTACAAACCTTTTTAAAACCTGAAATGAAGAGCAAGAAAAGTTTAGAAATAATCAAGTGATTTTATTATTGTCTATGCTATCAGTTACTCAGAATATATTTTTTACATTCTCACTAATAATTCTATTCCAATCCTACTAGGGTTCCTTTGCGCCTTCATACCTAATGTTCAAAATCTAATTATCATTTATGTAAAAATTGTTAGGAAAAAATTAAACTTATAGTTTTTGAATTTTAATGCATAGCCTTCACAAAATATTAATAAAAAGGCATTATTAATAATTAATCTCTAGCTAACAGTTCTAAACACTTTACATACCACAATTAATTTTTACTACGAACTCATAATTCTCCCAACAACTTTGTATTGTATTTAGCATCACCCCTTTACAGAAAACAAGGCTCAGAAAGGTCACACAGCTAGTAACTTGCAAACCATAGTCTTAATCCAAGAACAAAGGCTTTAGACCAGAATTTAAATACCATCTATAATAATTTGTTTTGTATACTTGTGTAAAATATGGAAACCATTATTTAGCACATTACTGATGGAAGCATAGTTTGAAAACAGTGGTAGTTGTTACACTAAATTGGCTTTTTTCATCAATTTAGGGAATAACTTATCAACAAATACACTCATTTAAAATATGCACAGAGAATAAAAAGAGGCACCAAGGAATTTATGGAGATAATGAAAATGTTCAAATCTTCTTTTGGGTAGGATGCTACAAATGCCAAACTGCTTTGCATTTATCACTCATAAATTCTACCTCAACAACACAAATAAAATCCAATTCTATCTCCTAGGCTGAAGAAAAAGTAACATGGTCGACCATCTTCCTCTCTTATAATTGGACTAGTCTAAATAAAACATGCCTGTGTAATCCTTTATCATCCCCAATTAGTATCTAAAACTAAACTGATGTTAACAAGAAAACAACAATTGTAATTACATGCAGTAATTAAAAGGCAATATTTTTTACTGATAGTCATGTTTTGCTTCAACACAAAATTTCTCTTTAAGAGCTTTTTAATAATCTTTCACAAGTACACTTTAAAGCACTGATTTCCTCTGAAATGTCGAATCCATCATAATACTAAATAACAGTTTGGAATAAGAAAGTATTCTAAAACATTTACCAGATACAGGCTGCTTTATTAGTATTACATGGCTTTGACTAAATCTGGCCAGACTCTTTATATCATGCCAGAATTCAAAATATTCAGTGAATTGATATTCTAGTTAGGCCAGCTATTATTTTTAAATATTTATTTTCCATAAACATGTAAGGCATGAGAATTCTGTAATAAAAGACAAGATGTAAAATAATATCAAATATTATAAAAGGATCATATTTCAAAATCTGAGTGGAGTATGTCTAGAATGCTATATATACAACTGTCACTAAAATAATAACTTTCCCTAATCTAAAAATTTGGCTGACTAATTTTGTGTTTGGACTTATCTTAGAAATGATGTTACTATAAAGAAAAACTAACATATATGCAAAACTTCCTTAATTTTTGATGTTGTTATTGGATAATACAAAAAAGTTTTCAAAACCAGAGCTGAAGATAGAATCATCAGTAAAATGTTGCTGACATATCCTACTTAAAAAATGCATACCTTTCATGGCTTCTGATTTAGCTTCTTCAATGGACTCATAGATCTTGTTTTTATCTGCTAGCCGTGCCTTTGTTGTCTTATGTTCAGCTTCTTCTTGTTCTAAGGTCTGCTGTATAACCTTCAGTTGGTATGTCATATCTATTTCCATGTTGCTCTTTTCCTATTTAAGAATTAACATGGCAGCTATCAACAAAGAGTGGCTCATAATTGCAAAAACTTTTAAAGTCATTTTTTTAAAAAGGCTTAGTAAGATTAGTCAGTATTTCTCTTTTCATTCAAACTTTTTACAACAGGCATCTACTATGTGCTTGCTCTCATTCTGCTTTACGTACAAAATGGATTCATTATTGTCATCTCTCACTGAGCTATGCGTTCTTTAGTAGTTAATGGTACCACTATATGTCTTTTCATCAAATTCTAGGACTTATCCTCGACAATGACTCACAGGCTTATCTAATTAATCGCTAACTGCTACGGAATATTCCTCTCAACTATTTCTCATACTCATTCCTATTTTCCATCGCTTTAACCACTGCATTAGCTAAGTCTTCATGACTACTTATCTGGATTACTGCAAAAGCCATATGACTAATCTTCCTGTCTCTAAACTTATCTTTCTCAAATCTAGACTCTCTATTGTACAGAGTAATCCATTTTAAATGCACCTCTAATAAGGATTCCTGGTGTGGCTCTGTAGGATCAGCACTGGACTGTGAACTACAAGGTCGGCAGTTCAAACCTACCAGGTGCTCCTCAGAAACCCTATAAAGGGTTGCTATGAGTCAGAACTGACTCAATGACACTCAACAACAATAACAACAACTAATAAGATCATCATCAAATTTAAAGGCCTTCAGTGGTTAGAGAATCTAGTCGAAGTTTCTTAGGAGAATATGCATAATCCTGCATCATCTAACCTCTGTCTAGCTCTATATTCTCCTTTTTATCATGTAACTACTTACGTTTACATGAGGACCATGCTGAGGTCCTTGGGCCAGATTTAGCTTGAAATCTATTTTTATAAATAAAGCTTTATCAAAACATAGCCAAGCCATTTCTTTATGTATTGAACAGCTGCAATAGAGACCAAATGACCTAAAAGCCTAAAATGCTTACACCATTACCTTAAAAAACTATAAAGTTTGATGACTCCTACTCTTTGGTTCCACATAATAAGCACTCGACCACAAGGTCAGAGATTCAAACTCATCAGCTGCTTCTTGGAAACCTTATACAGGGTAGTTATGGCTAAGAACCAACTCAATGGCACTTAACTTTATACTCCAGATATATTGAAGAATTTGTACTTAAATACAGAGACTGTCTATTTTCCATGCCTTTGTTTATGCTATCCTCCCCATCCAATGCAGAATAAGTCTTTCTTTGTTTTGCCAACCATTCCTGCTCAGTCAGATTAGGGGCTAATGCTGAGCACCATATATATACATTTGTCCACACCTCTATCACTTTATTCACCACAATGCATTAGAATTATCTATGTGCTTATTCCTTCAAAGGTTACCCATTAGCAGCAAGACTGTATAAGTTAATAATCATATCCTGATATTTCTACTTCAGATTATGCAGTAAATATTTAAACAATTGAGTAATAGTATGAAAATAAAATAATAAATGCACAGGCTTTCTAAGTCCTCCCTGGTTTACAGTAAGTACTTTCAAAGGAAAACCCATAAATGCTAAAAGTCATCATAAATTTATATTGCATCACTTTTAAGTCATGATGAGAGTCAAAATTTGACTTTTATTTGGACCTGAAAAGGATTTTCATAAAACACACTCCCAAAGTCCTTTTCTGAACATCTAAGAATAGTAAGAATCGTTTATCTAGTGCCAAAAATATAAATCCCTAGTCTACATAACCAAGTCTAAATATGAAAGAAACCAACGAGTTATATGGAAATATTCCACTTACTGCTTTCCCTTACTTTAGAATATTTTTTCCAAGTAAAAAGTGTTATTTTTAACAAAAATAACTAATGTTTAACATGCTTTACCTTTTCCAAATCAGTAAATTTTTCCTGTAGTTGTCTCTTCTCCATCTCTACTTTTGCTAGTAAAATTTTGCCATTCTTTAAATCTTCTTCTAGGCCGGATACCCTACCTAAAAATTAACAGCATTAAAACAAACAAACAATAAACCCACGGGTATATTCATTTAATTAAGAATAAAACATTTGGAAGTAACCTTTTTTAAAAAAAACTTCTTATTGTCACTTGGGTGAAAGTTTAAAGAGCAAATTGGTTCTCCAACCACTAAATCACACAGATTTTGCTTCATGACATTGATTGCAATTCCCACAATGTAATATAGCACTCTTCCCACTTCTTCCCTAAGTTTCCCATTTATATTAATCTTTCTTTCCTACCCATTCCTGCTTTCTGACCTTTGTGATACTGTAAAAGACTTACAAGGAATTACTGGTGGGTTTGAACCACCACCTTGCGGTTCAAATCAACTTTGCAGTCTAGTGCTTATCCTACAGCGCCACGTTGTTGTTGTTATTAAGTGCCACTGGGTAGGTTACGACCCACAGGAACCCTATATAAGGTTTCCAAGGAGCAGTTGGTGAGCTTGAGCCGCTGACCTTGCAGTTCACATTAACGTCATAGTCCAAGGTATTCACCCACAGCACCACACCAGGACTCTATGTATTCCTGGGCAAATGCTACCCTTTTAATATTGAATCCTTAATTCTTCTAAGGAGTGTGTACCACCCTGCTGTTATTGCTCACCCTATAGGCCTACTGTTTGCCTGAAAGTTAAGTCACAGAGGTGAGCTCAGTTTCAGGCCTGAAGGTGTCTGAGGGCCATACATAGTCTTGGGGGTTCCAACAGTCTTGGTCAGACCAGTAAGCCTTGTCTTTTCTATGAGTTTGTGTTTTGTTCCACATTTTTCTCCCACTCTATTTAGAGTCTACTGTTGTTATCCCTTTCCAGAGTTGTCACCAGCAGTAGCTGCTGGGGTACACGTGGACTATTAGTCCTTTCGGCTAATTGTTTCCTTGAATCTTTGATTTTCTTCGCTCTTCTTTGCTCTGAACCCAGAGAGAACTACAGTTACACTTTACATGACTACTCAAAAGTTTTGAAGGCCCAAGGCACTACTCACCAGAATAGGGTGTACAACACTGTCTTTGTGGACTATGTTATATCTACTGACTTTGGTGTCCACCAAGGCTGTGGTTCTTTCTGAGCCTCAGGGCCAGCAACCCATTCTATACTTTGTAGCTATTATTTATAAACAGGAGTTCTACAATTGTTGTTTAATTTAACTAGGACTCACAATTTATTACAGAGGTATTTTATACTTCAAATATTTTGTACTATTCGAAAGTAAGTCTTCCATTCATAAAATGTTACACTATTATAAATATTCTAACTTTACATAATAGTAGTACATTTGAATAAGTGCTAGTTCACTAACCATTACCTAAAGTTATTCTAAAATACAAGTCTTCAAGATTAATTCAAGTACAATATCTAATTTAATACCTTGTAAGTCGTTAATCATCTCTGATCCATGGGATCGGTCCCTCCTTTCAGATTCTAGGGCTGACTGTAGATTGATAAATTCCTTTTCAAGTTTTAATTTGGCTGTCTCTAGCAGGCAGTATTTATCCTGTAGTTCTCTATTGTTAGATTCCAATAGTTGAATCTGTTTAGAATTTTCTGCCTGGGTTTTTCTTAACCGAGCTGCAGTATCAGATTCTGTTCTCAACAAAGCATTGATTTCATCCAGCTGTTATTCCATTAAAAATAAAACAAACAACAAGTAAAAAATACTTCAATTTATTACCACATTACAAACAATTTAAAATACACCAAAAATTTAAGCTTTATTCCTAATAATTTCTCTCTAAAATTACAAAGGCCTTTCATAACATTGCCAACTAAAACTAGCAGCAGCAAAGTATAACTAAAATTCAATAATCATTTTATGAATTGAGATCAACCTACTTGTCTCTGGAGCTGATTCACTTTCTCAGTGGATATCTGAGAGTTTTGATTTCTCTTTTTCAAATCTTCAAGTTGATCTTTTAAGCTGTTGACTATGAAAAAAAAAGCATTTCATTGGCAAGGTCCAACAAACCCACATATATACAGTTAATCTTTTTTCTGGAAAAGCATTTAATATTATACACCACAAACCATCATTTTCCAGATTTCGTTTCTTCTCTGCTTCATAGTCAGCTTTCCGCTGATATTCGGCATTTTTGTGCTGAAGAAGGGCCTTTTCTCTTTCTAACTGTCTTACTGATGATTCCACATTTTTCCTTAAAGAAACCTAAAATAATACTTAAGGTTATGATCAAAAGGAAGTACTTATAAAAATAAAATAATAAACATTTGAGTTATTTCAAACATGCAAAAGACCTTAAAAAAAAAAAAGTAAAACTATATTATTGCTACAATAATTTTCTCCATGTTTTTAAAATCAAATAACATACTACTCAAATAATCAAGACCATAATCTTTTGTTACCTAATTAAAGTAAAATTTCCTATAATTTTCCATCATCACTGAACAATCATTATTTAATACTAATTAAAGGTATAAAATTTTCTGAACAGCATTTAAAAAAAAAAAAAAAGGATGACTCTGTTTTTAAACATTATGAGAAAGACAATAAACATCTATATATAGTTTTTTAACTTGTGTTTATAAAAACATAATA
Source organism: Chrysochloris asiatica (assembly GCF_000296735.1). Taxonomy (NCBI): domain Eukaryota; kingdom Metazoa; phylum Chordata; class Mammalia; order Afrosoricida; family Chrysochloridae; genus Chrysochloris; species Chrysochloris asiatica. The sequence goes on along the minus strand of NW_006408649.1, from coordinate 7,684,847 downwards.
GAATGAAGAGTCCTATAACATGATTAGCTCACAATTTTAGTGCTGTTCACCACTGCTACAAGATGGATTTTACTGTCTATCAAGATATGCGTTACCAGGGACTAACAAAACCCTATAGGTAAATAAGACATCAACAAATTGTATCAAGAAAATTGTTCATGAAAGTGTAGGGAAGTATGACGCAGCTTTACCTCTTCTTCTAGCTCCTTTGTTATTTTCTCTAGGCGAGTATTAGCAGATCTAAAGAATTTCACAAAAGAAACAGTAAACAAAAGAATATTCCTAATTAATAAAACTATAAATTCTTGTATAATGGTATGATTACTTTGTAGTGTTTTTTTTTGTTACCACACTTAAATTTATAAAAATTTTAAATACATTATCTTTAAAACATACTGGCAGACAACATTTTTTTAAAGACAAAGTTAAGAAGGGCTGGGAAGGAGGGTGGAATGGAACCAGGAACCAGAGGGAGGAAGTGGGATAACTGTTGTTGCATGGAGGGGATTGTAGTCACTGAGATGAATACAAAGTGTAGGATTTCTTGAAAGTAAAACTGATATTTTTGTTATTGTTGTTAAGTGCTATCGAGTTGGTTCACCCCATAGTGATCCTGTATAGGGTTTCCAAGGAGCAGCTGGTGAGCTTGAACCGCCAACCTTGTGTTTCAAACAGACTTTGCAGTCCTGCATATTAACCCGCAGTGCCACACCGGAACTCAAAAATTGATGATCTTTATAATCTTCACTTAATTCACAATAAAAACTTAAAAAAGAAAGTTACATAAAGAAAACTTACTTGCACTTCTGCTCTAGTTCCTCTTTAGCCTGTATCTCGTTGCTAAGGTGTTCTTCTAATGTGTACAGTTTTTTCTGAATCTGTCCAAAAACAGTAAACTGTAATTATAAACTTTGACTATTGAAAGAGAAACTTAAAATAATAAGCTTCTTTTTAACTTTTCATAATTTTCCTCTACAATGACTCACACGTTGATTTTTTTTTTTTCTCTACAATCATTTTCCTTTTTTGTTGTTATTAAGTGCTGTAGAGTCAGTTCTGACTCAGAGTGAGGCTGTATAGGGTTTCTGAGTAACGGCTGGTGGGCCTGAACCACCAACCTTAACAATTCAAACTGATGTTTTGGTCCAGTGTTAATCCTACAGCGCCAAGCCAGAGTTCCATTTATCGATATAGAGGCAAGAAAATAACACTCAATTTCTTATTTCGTTCCTATCACATCACAGCTCAAGGAAGCTTCAAAAAGTTTGTTGAAAAATAGAAATAAAGGTAACTTAATTGTCCCTTGATCATTTAAAAACACCATCAAATGTATGAATACCCTTATTTTTGTATGACAATCAGCTTCAAATTCTTTATAAATAAAGGTTACAGATTCTAGTATCTTTAACTGCTCTGGTAGATATGAAAATATGGTCGCTATTTGGGCTTATAGTATAAAAATTAAAAAGTCAACATATTAAAGCAAATATTTGGAATATTTGACTAAGCATACTCAAAATTATTTTACTCTTCTTAAAAATAAGAATCTAAGGCTGCTAACATCAACATTAGCAGTTGGAACAAAAAAGATGGAAGATTGGGTGGACATGTAGTAAAGGAGCTCCGCCAGCAACAACACAAAATACCCGACCCAAGCAGGCTCAGAGGCTGGTACCAGAACTCTGAACCATGTGGTTCATATGATAAAGGAATATTTCGAAGATTGGAAGGCACATAGCTGGGGGAATTTGTGGCAGAAACAAGAAATCTATTGCTTTCCAGTCCGGAAAGCTCGGCTGCTCCTGGAACCGCCATCTTGGGTGAGACCATGTGGGGGAAGGAGCAGAGCGGCCACAGACGACTGGCAGAACCGCTGACATAAAGGCAAGGACATCCTTTTTTTTTGTATCTGTTCATTGGTCCCTTGCTATCTGCGCACCTCCATTCTGGTGACTATAGAGGTGCCTGAGCTAGTGGGTACCCCAGCCCCACCCTCAGAGGGTTCTACTATGCATGCGCACAGATCTCCTCGAAATTTAAAAAGAAAGTTTCCAATTAAAAGCAAATGGCCACAGCCGGCCCTAATTGTTTACAACTAGAAAAAAGGCCTAAATGGGGATTGTGGAGCGGGACAAGCAGACAAAAGAGGAAATAGGCCGAAAACTAAATCCTAAGTTAAATCAAAACGACCAACAGTGGTATCTTGAAGCTTCTCAGGAAGAAGAGTGAAAAGGGAAGCCCATTTCCT
>NW_006408649.1:7629065-7676603 GCF_000296735.1 Chrysochloris asiatica | reverse complement strand
TTATTATATATGCCTGAGTGGGTTTTTTTGTTTGTGTGTTTCTTTAAAAAAGCTAAAGTGGATAAAGCGAAATACTTTTAACTGATGGTATATGGAAGGGATTATAATCAATGTAATGAAACAAGTTATATGAATTGTTGAATGTGAAAATGATGATGTGCCCTGTAAACTTTCACTCAGTCCACAATAAAAACCTTAAATTAAAAAAAAAATAAGAAAAGAAAAAGGAAACTTGTTCTCTAAGAAAAAAATAAATAAATAAATGGAGTAATTTCCCCTTTGGACATTTATGCTATTTTCAATAATCTAAAATGCTAAATTTTTCTTGCCTCTAATCAACTGACGTAGGTTTTACTTTGTTAACACTGGAGTCACTAAAATGAACTATATTTCCCTCCTCTTCATCTCATTTTTAGTTCTCCTACCTGTCAATCCTTCAACTAGAGATACCCCTCTTGTTACCCTTTTTTTCAAGGATAACATCTCTTGATCTCTTATTACTTTAATTCTCTATTTATCTCTCTCAACTGGATCCTTCCTTACTGCCTATAACATGCCTGGGCTCCTCCTGATTTGGAGCATTTCATTTTGGTCAGCTTTACTGTCGTTTGTAGAGCATTACTAGATAACCATCTCATCCCACTTTGCCTGGGATTTTCCCATTTTAGCTCTTAAATCCCATGTCCAAGAAGACCCTTCAAACTGTGGTGGCTGTTCCCCCTAATTATTACCCACCTGGATGTTCTAAAAGTTTCTCAAATATGAGTTTTTCAAATGTTTTTAATGCTTCACCCAACTATTTAACATCTATCAGTCATCTCAGCACTCTCTCTCAAATAACGTCAAAAGTGTCTTAGGATAGGATACAAAAATCATGTTGCATCATTCTTTCCCTGAACTCTTAACTCCAAACTATGTTCTAACTTTATGTTGAATACTCATACTTCATCAGACCAATAATTATTCAAAGGCCATATGCCAGGTACTGTACTATTGTTAGGTATCCTTAAGTCACTTCCGACTCAGTAATTCTATGCATAACAGAAGGAAACATTGCCTGGTTTTGAGCTATCCTCACAATTACTGTTAGTTTGAGCCCATCATTGTTGCCACTGTGTCAATCTATCTCATCAGTGTTTTCCTGTTTTTCACTGACCTCCAATTTACCAAACATTATATCTTTCTCCAGTGACTTGTTCTTCCTGACAATATGGTCAAAGTATGAGAGATGTATTCTCTCAATCCTTGCTTCTAAGGAACATTCTGGCTATACTTCTTTCCAGATACACTTGTGTGTTCTCTGGCAGTTCGTGGTACTTTCAATAGTCTTCAACACCCTAAGTCAAACGCACTGATTCTTCTCCAGTTTTTCTCATCCACTGTCCAACTTTTACATTCTTATGGGACAACTGAAAATTCCATGGCTTTTATTAGGAACACCACAGTCCTAAAACTGATTATCTTTGTTCTTTAATATTTTAACGACATTTTTTACAACAGATTTGCCTAAGGAAATATACCATTTGATTTCTTGACTGCTTCTTCCATGAGCATTAATTGTGGATCCAAGCAAAAAGAAGTCTTTAACAACTTCAATCTTATCTCCATTTATCGTATTATTTATTTGTCCAGCTGTGAGAATTTTTCTTTGCTTTACATTGAGGTGCAATCCATACTGAAGGCTATATTCTTTGATCCTTATTAGTATTTCAAGTCCTCTTTGCCTCTAGCAAGCAAGATTGTGCCATCTGCATATCACAGGTTTTTAATGAGTCTTCCTTCAATCCTGAAGCCATGTTTTGTTTGTTTTTCCTCATACAAGCCAACTTCTCAGATTATCTCCTCAGCATTCAGATTGGTTTAGTATGGTGAAAGAATACAATCCTTACACACACTTTGCCTGATTTTAAACTGTTCCGTATCCCTATGTTCTGTTCAACAATTGTCTCTTGATCTGTATACAGGTTTCTCATGAGCACAACTAAGTGTTCTGGAATATCCATTGTTTGCAAAGTTTGTTGTCCATAGTTTGTCGTGATTCACATAGTTGAATGTCTTTGCATAGTTAATAAAGCACAAATAAAACAGTTTTATGTTATTCTCTGCTTTCAGCCAACATCCATCGTATGTCTGCAAAGATACTCTTATACAATATCCTTTTTGGAATCCAGATTGAATTTCTGGCAGCAATCTGTTGAAGTACTGCTGTAATCACTTTTAACTTATCTTCAGCAAAATCTTACTTGCAGATGATATTAATTACATTGTTCAATGATTTATACATTCAATTAGGTCACCTTTCTTAGGAATGGTCACGTATGGATCTCTTCCTGTTGGTTGGCCAGGTATTGGTCTTCCAAATTCCATGGCACTGATGCGTGCACACCTCCAGTGCTGTATTAATTTGTTTTTTGCCAATGCCTTCAGTGCAGCTTAGACCTCTTCCTTTAATATCATTCGTTCTTGATCACACAGTATCTCTTGAAATGTCTGAACACTAGCTAATTCTTTTTCATACAGTGACTCTGTGTATTACCTTTGATCTTCTTTAGATGCTTCCTGCATCATTCAAATTTTTTGCCCATAGAATTCTTCAATATTGCAACTTGAGGACTGAACTTTTCTTCAGTTTTTCCAGCTTGAGAAATGCTGTTTTCCCTTTCAGTTTTCCAACTCCAGGCCTTTAGACACTTCATTGTAATACTGTCTTTTCAAGCTGACCTTTGATATTTTCTGTTCAGTTTTTTCATCATTTTTTTCCAGTTGCTTATCTACATTCAAGAGCAAATTTCAGAGTGTCTTTTCTTTCTTTTCTATCTTTTTAATAACCTTTGCTTTCTTCATGAATGATATTCTTGATGTCATCCCCCAACCCTCTAGTATTTGATCATTAGTGTCTAATGCATCAAAACTGTTCTTGGGATGGTCTCTAAACTCAGGTGAGATATACTCAAGGTCTTAATTTTAGCGCTAATAGACTTGTTTTAATTTCTTCAGCTTGAACCTGAACTTGAATATGAGCAATTGATCATCTATTCGACTGTCTGCCCCCCTGCCCTTGTTTTTGCTGTTGCTGCTGAGTTTCTCCATTGTCTCTTTCCACAGATGAAATCGATTTGATTTCTGTGTATTCCATTTGGTGAGTTCCATGTGCATAGTTGTAACTATTAAAAAAATGTATTGAGAATGAATAAGTCATTGATTTTGCAAAATTCTATCATTCAATCTCCAGCATTATTTCTATCACACCAAGGAAGGCCATATTTTCCAACTACCTAGCCTTCCTTGCTTTCAACTTTTGCAATCCAATCACCAATAACTGACAATGGATCACTATGCAAGGATTACTAGCAAGAAAATCAGTCTGATCAAATCCTCCAAACGGTCATAATATAGTTGCATATATCCTATGCTTTACTCTATTGGACTACACTATTCAGCTTTCAAATGTATGCCTTCATTCCAAACTTTTGATTCCACTATTTTTCCTTCCTACATCTCTCCCCTAATATCCTCACATTTCTGTCACCCTACACCCTTTCTTATCTTTCAATTCAACTGAATACCACCTCTTCGCTAAAGTCTTACCTGACTTCTACCTATCCCAAGAGATGTGTGATTGTTATAGTTCTGTGTTATAGTTTTGTGACTGGGCAAAGATTCCCCCTGGTTTGGCAGTTGGGATGTGCTTATTCTCATGGTGAAATCTAATACAGCATAGTTAACTCTACAACGATTGGCTATGAACAGCCAATCAAATGAAAGGATGTTTCCTTGGGGGTGTAGACTGCTCCCAATATAATGGACATGCAGGAAAATGCTTGCTCCTTCTTTTCCACTAGGAACCTGGGACTTTATAACTGTGAACTCTCTATTTCCTTGAATATAAATTTCTCTTTACAGTATGTGTGTGTGCGTGTGTTTCACTGATTTTGCTTCTCTAGAAAACTCAGCCAAACACAAGTGGTATTGTTTGGGGTTCTAGAGAAATAAAATCACAAGGATGAATTTTCTAAATGGGTTCCTAAGGCTGACTAATTTTAAAAGTACTGATGACTCTCCCTTCACTAGTAAAATTTGTAGGGTGGAGGCGAATCTGACCTCCGTATCACAGAAATTGGCTTTGGGCTGATTCTGAGTTTGGTTTTCTTTCCCCCTTGTGAAGTCTGAGGAAGTCAGCCATGGCCCCCACATAGTTTTTGCAGTTGGCATCAGGAGCGGGATTCACAACAATAGCTCCAGATCCATGGAAGCATGAGGTTTTGTAAGAGGAAGAACCAAGGGCCACATTTTAAGTGAAACTTGATTTTTAGATGGTGAATTTTGTTTTTGTTACCTGTAATGGCTGAAAGGAATGCAAGAGTTAAAACGCTTTAGTAGAGGGGAGAAAAGCAACTTCTGGAGTTACCTAAAGCATGCTGGTTAAATGAAATGGCTGACAGGGTGCCAGGGCCTACTGGATCACCTTGCCAAGAGGCCCAAAGCCATCTGAATATGAATGGGGTGAATCCAAAGGTATAGTAGAAAACACTGAAATTAAGTGTTTTCAAAAGGTTTATGTGATTGATTGCCTTATGGATATTGGTTTCCCCTTTCTACTACTGTAAAACAGATATATACGTGTGATGGAAATGAATGTTGGGAACAATGATTAGAGAGAGCTTGTAACCCTGCCTTCAGCTTATACTGAGTGGATTTGCTAGAAGGGGAGTTAGAGTAAGACTTTGTAGAGTATGGGGCTTTGGGTGGAATCCTGAGCCTCACCCAGTACCTTCAAGTGTTAGCACATTTGCAGACCAAGCCAGAACTGCTGGGAAAACAGGAAAGTTGTGATTGAAAGACTACCAGCAGAATAAAAGTGGACTATTTGGGTTTTGGAGTTTCAAACAAGCTATTTGCCTTGAAGACATCAAGGCAAGAAAAGTCTGCCTATCAGAGGAAATCCCCTCCTAGGGGTGCAAGTTAAAGGGAACTAAGAGCAGTCTAGTATGCTTTCTGGTCACCACCTGGGTCTACTTTTGAACGGAAGTCAGGAAATACAGCAGTGAAGACAACAGCTGAATTTGGACATGTTTCATTGATATAAGAGAGACAAGAGAAAGAGCTGGATGGACTGAAGTTTAGGGAGACATGTTAATTCCTGAGCCCACAGTCACTGACTGACCTATACCTTTGGGGCTAGGACTTAGAAGGGCCCAGTTGGTCTGAAGTACAGGGAGGTCTATGTGAACTCTCAATCTTGCAGCTGGTACCCATTTGATGTAGTTTGGATGGCTAGGGATGAGTTGACCAGAACCCAACCAGATGAAGATGTTTGATACTGTGAGCAAGTAGACGTTTGCAGCTGCTTAAAACTCTAACCAGAATGGAAAGTTCTTCATATCAAGGAACATGCTAGTCCCTTAAGTACTGTGTTGATAAGATTGGTCAATTTAGACACTGGCTATCAAAAAGCATGCGGGGGTTAGGGGAGAGAACTGACGACTGTAAAGGCATAAAGTGAGTGGCTTACACGCTTTCAGGGGTATGCTCAGTTTCAGAATGTGTGTGGGGGGTGGGGTTGGGGAGTGGTAAGGTAGAATCCCCACTGAACATGTTTCCTTTTTTCCAGATAGATCTTATAATAGGGGGTGGGAGACGATGCAGATAGGATTTTAGTATTCAATTGTGAATAACTGATAGCAGGGTTAATTGTGATGATCAAAAGTATAATTTTAGAAGATATGTAACTAAAAAGGTGTAGTAGTTAATCTTTCATTTCAGGAAGAGAAGATCCCAGATCATCAAGAAGGAAGAGCATGAATGGAGTATGAGATCCCTACCTAAAAAAGCATCGACAGCAGAGACTGGCACGCAGAGACACAGCAGTTGTGGACTCTAGGCCATGGACTAAGTAACGCTGTGTGCTTTTGGGTAGGAGGCTGACTTGTAGAATGTGCCCTTTGTACATTTAAATGCATATATTTTTATTTGGTCATTTGTGAAACATAAGATGTAACTGGAGCAATGCATTTTCAGTTGTATGTGTTTTAGTTACATCATGTTATGTACAAGTATGACTTTACAATTTTCTTTATTTAGAGATTATGCATAATGTTCATAGGTGCTATGCTGACAAAGGGTGGACTATGATAGTTATGGCTTTGTGTCAACTTAACGGGGCAAGGATTACCAGTGATTTGGTAGGTAAAATATATTTACTCCCATGGTGAAATCTAATACAGCATAGTTAATTCTATGATGATTAGCTACAAGCAGCCAATCAATTGAAACGATGTTTCTTTGGGGGTATGGACTGCTCTCAATATAATAGACATGCAGAAAAAGCTTGCTCTTTCTTTTCTACTGGGGACCTGGACTCTACAATTATGAACCATTTCCTTGAAATAAACTTTATATATATATATATATACATATATATATATATACATATATACATATATATATGTGTATATATATATATATATATATATATATATACACACACACACACACTGGTTTTGTTCCTCCAGAAAACCCAGCCTAAGACAAGATGTAACTTTTATTTCTTTTGAATCACCTCAGGTATTTTCTAGTACTTTTCTTATGGCAAATATCATTCTATTCTTTTTTATGAATATATATAGTTCTCTCCTACCCTTCATTAAATGACAAACTCCTTCAAAGGTAGATATTTGATCATACTCTATATCTCCCACACAACATACAACAAGGTCTCACACTCATTTGGTAAATCATATAACATTAACAAATTATGAAATCAAGTGAAAAGATAACTCTTGTATTAGTCTTTTTGAAAAACCTCAAAATTTAAAACAAATTAATACATCATCTTCTATAATCCAGAGTCTAGAAATAAAGTACCTCTTCATAGTTACACTTTGAAAACAATAAAAAATTAACAAATTAATCACATACAAATTTTCTCTATAGTAGGTAAAGCCTATAAAGGGCAGCTGATTTCCCACAAAAGCTTTAGGAATTGGAAATGTTTCTACATCTCCTTTATCATCTTCGATGTCATCAAAATTGCTGCTGTCTATGTCACTGCTGAGTTCAGGTACTACAGGAGCTGCAGCTATTAAAAGAAAGGAAATGGATTAATTTTATTCATAATCACAATATGAATTTGTATTAATTTCCCATGATATAGCAACTCTAAATCAATAATAAAGACCGGTATATTTTCAAATATATTGTTTTGTTCAGATATGAAATTTAAGTAACACGGTTTCTGTTGTAACATTTCAAAGAATAAAAATTTCAAGTATGTGAAAATTTTAAGTACACTAGATCAATTTACCTGTTTTGAATGCAGGTAAATCAATTAAACAAGGATGGAATACAATATTCTCAGTGTTAAAACTATAAGTAGCAATAAATTAACACATACATTATTACAATCTTCAGCTTCCTACATTTTTTAAGTAGAAATACTAGCCTCTAAAATGAATCCATGTCAAATATACATAAAATAAAAATAAACTACTATGTTTAGCATAATGTTCACGACAGAAATAATTATGTGCTGATTAATTAATATAATCCATATATTAATTAATATAATTAATGTAAACACATTCAAATTAGAGAATTATATACCTGACACTGATAATTATCAAGATGCACCCAACTCAGCAAATTAAGAAATGTACAATGTCTATCATGGAAGTATTTTGAAATCTCTCCATTTAAAAATGAGTTAACATTGAATTAACAAACACTACTGCTAATTCAAAACATGAATCAATTTATGAGATTTCAAATGTGACTAAGTGAGAATTTAAATTTATTGACTTACTTTCTCTTATGTTATCCCAATTCCATTGATCATTCTTAAAGAAAGGATGCTGTTTGATTTCTTCTACACCATTTCTCCCAAGCCGTACTTCCCTAAACAAATGCAATTAAAAATTTCTTTAACCTACATACAACAGAATGACACTGTCCAGCTATGCACCATTTCTTACAACCATTGCTATGTTTCAGTTTACCGTTATAGTCACATCTCTTGAGGTTCTCCCATTTTGGCCGACTCTCTACTTTACAAAGCATGATATCCTTCTCCAAGGACTGGTCCCTTTTGATAACATGTGCAAAGTAAGTGAGACTTTGTCTCACTCTCCTTACTTCTAAAGAGCATCTGGTTGTACTTCTTCAAATAGATTTGTTAATTCTCCTAGAAGTCCACATATAGTTTGTATTCATTGTCAATACCAATACTATAATTCAAAAGCATTACTTCATCTTCACTGTCTAGTGTTCACATGCTAGAAAACTGAAAATACTATGGCTTGAGTCAGGAATGTCTGATTCCTCAAGTGACACCTTTGCTTTTAAACACTTTAAAAAGATCTTTTGTAGCAGATTTGCCCAAATAAATATGACATTTAATTTCCTAGCTACTACATCCATGGGTATTGATTGTAGATCCAAGTAAAATGGAATCCTTGACAATTTTAACATTTTCTCTATTTATTCATGATGTTGTTCATTGGTGAAGTTGTGAGGATTTTGTTTTCTTTATGTTGAGCTATAATCCATTCTGAAGGCTGTATTCTTTGGTCTTCATCAATCAGTGCTTCAAGTCCTCTTCACTTTCAGCAACCAAAGCTACATCATCTACATATCTCAGTTGGCTAATGAGCCTTCCTCTAGTTTTGATGTTGTGTTCTTTTTTATATTGTCCACCTTCTCAGATTATTTGCTCAGCACACAGGTAAAATATGGTGAAAGAATAAACCCTGACATATACCTATCCTGATTTTAATCACACAGCATCCCTTGTTCTATTAGAATGACTGCTTCTTGTTCTATGCACAGACTCTGCACGAGGACAACTGAGTGCTCTGGAATTCCCATTCTTCACAATGTTATCCATAATTTGCTATGATCCACACAGTTGAATGCCTTTGCATAATCCATAAAGCACAGGTAAATATCTTTCTGGTAGTCTCTGCTGTCAGCCAAAATTCATCTGACATCAGCAATAATATCCCAGTTTTATAGCATCTTCTGAATCCTATTTGATTCTGGTAGTTCCTTGTTGATGCACTACAGCGACTGTTTTTGAATGACCTTTATCAAAATTTTACATGTGTTTGATATTAATGATAGTTTGATAATTTCATGATTCTGATGGATCTCTCCTAGTCAGTTGACCAGGTAGTGATCTTCCAAATTTCTTTACATACATGAGTGAGAGCTTCCGGCATTGCATTTATTTGTTGAAACACTTCAATCATTATTCTATCAAATCCTGCAGTTTTTATTGCCAGTGCCTTCACAGTCAGTATCATTGGTTCTAGATCATATGTTAAATAACCCTTAAATGGTTGTAAAGCAACCAATTCTTTTTGTTATAGTGACTGTATATTCCCTTTATCTTCTCTGATGCTTTCTGCATCATTCAATATTTTGCCCATAGAATGCTTCAATATTTCAACTCGAGGGTTGAATTTTTTTCTTCAGTTCTTTCAGCTTGAGAAATACCAAGTTTGTTCTCCTCTTTAGACTTTCTAACTCCATCCAGGTCTTTGAGTATTTCATTATAATACTTTACAAGTCACCCTTTGAAACCTTTTGTTCACCTCTTTTAATTCATTATTTGATACCACTAGACTTAAAAACTGTGATGTATAAGTAAATACCATACAAAGTGAAATGTTTCCATCCATAGTTAACTTTAAAGAAAGTACACAAAAGATGCTCAAAGTAAAAATTATCCATATGTGCCCAAACCACAAGTTCAATTTTAGGGCATAAATGGACAGAGGTCTAACTTCTAACACAGAAGTTACTTAAAACCTCTCTAATAGAAATATTATTTTGAAAAATCTCCCCCATTCTAAAACAACAACAACAACAAAACACATATATGTGTGTGTGTATGTATATAAAATGTTTAAAATTCTTCATATGCACTCTGACAAATTATATCTATGTATTAAAATTATCATTCTGAATACAAGAAAAATATTACTGAGAATTTCATGTTCTGATCTGAGTTTTTTTATGAAGAATGCATTGAAATAGTGAGTTGTTAAGTGCCATCAAGTCAGTTCTGACTCATAGCGACCCTGTAAAGGGTTTCCAAGGAGCAGCTGGTGAGTTTGAACTGCCGACTTTGTGGTTGAAACTGACCTTGCAGTCCAGTGCTTTATCCCATAATGCCACATCAGGACTCCATAGATGTTATAGGTATGTTTAGCATTGAACAGGAATTCTTGTAGCTATTAGAGGGACGTGCTCCTGACCACATTTACGACATTATTTTTAAAATATCTGTTTTCCACCTATAATCATCGCCTATGTTGTACCCCTTCTAAAATCTTGATAAATCTTTAATGAATAATGACTTTTCCATTAACAGAGAGACACACAGTTTTTCATTCAGCACAAATTATGACCCTGCAGCACAAACATTTCATCTTTTTTCCAAATCAAAAATAAAAGCTGTATTTTCAGTTTACTGGCATTGCTTATTAATCATATAATTTTTTAAAAATAAAGTTTTAGTCTACAAGTTATTGATGAAAATGGTTATCCTTTCTAAAGAAGACACAGTAACTTTTCTTTCTCAGATAGCAAAAGAAAAACTTTGTAATACTCAATTTGATTAGAGTGCAGAAAACAACTGCTATTAACAGACACGGGGGCTTCAAAAAGTTCATGGAAAAATAATATGCTGTGAAATTATACCATTTTCAAACTAGAAATACCCTTAATTATTAACTAATCTAAACCACTGTCTTATGGATGATTAAAATTAGTTCTCAGAAAAATATGTAATTTTCCAAAGATCTTTTGATAAAGTAATTCCTACCACAATTATAAAATGGAAAATTACTGAACAGAGAGACGAAGTAATAAAAAATAGTTTTCTAGTTTCTCTTTTGAAGTAGATTTTCATAAGTTTGTTTTTTAAAATATATAGAAGGTCCAGATTAGACTCGTTCATATTCAAATGCAAAAAAGAGGGTTGGGATGGAAGCATTCCAAGTCAAAAACAAATAGTTTCTAAGATTAAAATCTAATACAATCAATGTTACCAAACAATTTATATAGAAAGAAACTGCTAAATGGGGACCTAAACTGCTATGTAAACTTTTACTAAAAACACAATAAAATGTTTTGTTTTTTTAAAGAAAAACTAGAATCTGTTGAGTATTTATCTAATAATAAAATACCTTCCCATCAGAGGTTAATCAAGAGTAACATGGATAAAACACTCTAAAACTGTAAAATGTGACTATTTCCGAGAAATAAAAGTTGTGTTTCTTTAAAATGCATTATTTTATCTATGACGTGAGTTACAGCTGCACACACAAACTAATGAGCATAGTCCAGAACCAGGCTTAAAATGCACCACCCACAGGCATCACGTCAATTCCCATCACAGGACTGCTCTAAATACAAGGCCAGAAGTTCAAACCCACTAGCCACTCCTCAGGAACCCCACAGAGAGTCACTATGAATCTTTATGGACTCAATGGAACTAAACAACAACAATAATAGAGTTCCTGATGATGCAAATCTTGATGGGAGCAGAAAGCCTCACATTTCTCCTGTGGAGTGGCTGGTAGAGTTTAATAGATGACCCTGTGGTTAGCAGACCAGTGCTTATCTTATAATGCCACCAAGGCTCCTTTTATCTTTCTTAGCAGTAGGAAAATTGCTAACCCAGATTTAAATACAAGTTGAATTGATTTCATACGTAAAATAAGCATGCTTTCATTTTTATAAATTTACAAGGACAAAGGTTTCTCTACAAAGAAACTGAATGCGTATTACCTATCCATTAAGAAGGCACAGATGAGATTCTTTGCATGTTTAGAAATTTCTGCATCTTCAGGGAAACACAGTGAGTTTTTATGATCCATAATTTTGCTATATGTTCCTACCAATGAATCTGCATAAAATGGTGTATCTCCTAAAATTTCAAGAAAGAATAAAACAAATGTAAGAAAATGCAAATTAAATACTTTCCATATAATATTTAAATTTGCTGTCAAATTTGTCTCAGGGATTAAAAGATAAAAAATATATGAAAGGTCTATAACCAGGTATTCCAGTCAAAATACACACAACCACAGAGAATTTAGCCACTAATGACCCATCAACCATTAAAAGGAAACTAACAGTAATGTTACCTCTAGATTTAAAAGGAAAAAAAGAAAGAAAGAAACAATCTATTGACTAGTTCAAGAGAAAGATTACTAAACAAAAATCAGAGTCCTAGAAAGCTTCAGCAGGATCAACCTACTGACGTTATTCTCTAGAGTCGTTTAGTAAAATTTAGTAGCCACAAACAGCAATTTAAAGTTACATTAATTAAAATAAGATAAAATAAAAAGCCCAATCCATTAGCCACACTTAAAAGTGCTCAATGTAGGTAATGGGTACTGTATTGGGCAGCGAAGGTATAAATCATTTCCATCATCATACACTGGATAGTCCTGCTCTAAGACGAACTGTATTGCACTGAACCACAAGGTCTATTTGAACTGCAAGATTGGTAGTTCAAACACACCTTGGAAACCATATACAGACAGGGTTGCAATGAGATCGAACAGACTCAACAGCACTTAACAACAACAACAACACTGTTTTATATGAGAGATGACATACAACTTGCCTAAGATCATACAGCTAGAACTAAAAAGGGTAGAAACTTGTTTCTCAATACTTCTAACTAATGACTGGAACATAGCATCAAGTACAAGTAATTTCAGTATAAATGATACTTTTCCAAATCAGACATTAATCCAAAACCTCAAAAGAGGTATTCAGGCAGCCAGTCTCTCTTTTTGCTTTTGATGGAGGGTGAGGGAGACTGAATCTAAGATTTTTCTCATGCCATTTTTAGCTGAAATAGTCATTCTCAAGTGCTTTTGAGTCAGTTTGACTCATAGCCACCCTGTAAAGAGTTTTCAAGGAGCAGCTGGTCACTTTGAACTGCTGACCTTGTGGTTCACACCAACCTTGCAGTCCAGTGCTTATCCTATAGCATCACACCAGGACACCAACTGAAGTTATTGTTAAGTGCTGTCGAGTTGGTTCCGACCCATAGCAACCCTGTATAGGGTTTCGAAGGAGCAGCTGGTAGGTTTGAACCGCAGACCTTACAGTTCAAATTGACCTTGCGGTCAAGCACATTAACCCACAGCACCACACTAAGATTCACCAACTGAAGTAGAGTCTTTTTTAAAATGAGTTTCAGTGTCAACCACGCTGAGGGTAAGCACCAGAACAAGCTTAGAATACTGCAAATTATTACCATTTCAAATTTTCTAAGTTCTGTTCTCACAGTTAAAACAGTAGAGGAATTTACATAGCCCAATCAAATGAGCCAAATTACTTCTTCCAAAGTGCAGTATTTTCTAAATCCCTAGAAAGAGTGTCAAAGAAAATGAGGAATTATATTCTACTTTCAAAAGATTACTAAGGCATTATTATTTTGGGCCAGAGGTAAGAATAGATAGCTACCTGAGAACATACAAAGAGACCCATTATAAATGACCAAAAACAAAGAACATACTACGACAGATTAAGCATAACAAAATCTATACATGCAAAATGTATAATGCCACTATAAAGTTACATGACTATTTAGTATTTAAATTTGGGGTGTACCTAAATTTTGGTGTTTTCTTTAAAATTAATAACACATTCTATTATCGTGCTGATTTTACAGATTTTTAGATCACTAAGTTCTGGTGTGGCATTGTGGGCTAATATGCTGTAATTCAATGTAGGTTTGAACCACAAGGTTAGTGATTCAATCTCACCAGATGCTCCTCAGAAACCCTATATAGGGTCACTATGGGTGGGAATCGACTCAACAGCACTTAACAACAATAGCAACAACTTGTTTTGCTCCCCTCACCCACAAGCCTTGTATTCAGTCATTCACTGGGTTCCCAGTCAGAAAATATTTTTGTGACTCTAGTATAAGTTTCCAGTTATCCAGAAGACAGTGGTCTTATGAAACTCCACCATAAGACAAAATGGCATGAAGCAAAGAAACAATTACCATTAATTTATATGGAAAAACTTTTTTGAACATTCCCAGACTCAAATAAACCTACCAAATAGCAGCAATAGCCTAAATTAACACTAACATATAAGTGTTCACAAGTACAGTTTAAAGTTATGGAGGCCTGATATTGAATATAGTTTCCTAAGAAGGAACTTGGTAACAACCATTCGTGATGCTCTGTACCGGCTCGCTGCTACATAAATTCTGAATGCTAGTTTCATGATTTGCCTTTCTTCATAAAATCAGAAATCTTTGGATCTTTTTCAGTTAGAGGAAACAGGTACTAAATGTAGTTTTTGATAAAAGTGAAGTAGTATAAAATGAACTTTCTAAAAGTAGGAGATACCTGTACTTGGAATTGGAAATCTTAGAAATGAACCTTAATGATTTATTTCACTGATAATATAAACCAAAAATTAGTTACAGTAAATGAAGAAATACACAGTTTTAAAAATCAATTTACTAACCAATAGACATAAAAAGGATAATAACAGAATATTATGAAGTGTTGTATTCCAACATATTTGAAAATCTAGAGAAGATGGATACATTTTTAGGAAAGCACGACCTACTTAAACATACACAGAGGGAAGTCGAAAACTTGAACAGACCTATAACAAAGGAAGAAATTGACCACGTCATCAGAAAACTTCCAACCAAAACAAGTCCAGGTCCACATGGCTTCACTGGTTGAATTTTACCAAACATTCAGGAAACAGTTGTCACCAATTCTACTTAAAGTATTCCAGGACATAGAAGAGGATGGAAAACTTCCTAATACATTCTATGAAGCAAGAATAACCCTCATACCAAAACCAAGGAAGGATATCACTAAGAAAGAAAATTATAAACTAATATCTATCATGAACATAAATACAAAAACTCTCAACAAAATCCAAGTCAATAGAATTCAACAACTCATCAAAGAATAAAATATTAAGACCAAATGGGATTCAGATCAGGGTTGCAAGGATGGTTCAACATTAGAAAAAGCTATCAATGTAATCCACCACACAAGTAAGAAAAAGGAAAAGAACCACATGATCATATAGATAGATACAGAAAAGGCATTTATAAAACCCAATATCCATTCCTGATAAAAACACTCAACAAAGTAGGAATTGAAGGGAAATGCCTCAACATAATTAACAGCATACATACAAAACAAATAGCCAATATCATTCTCAACTGAGAGATACTGACAGCCTTCCCTTTGTGAACAGGAACCAGACAAGGATGCCCTTTATTACTATCCCTATTCAAAACTGTGCTGGAAGTCTTAGGCAGTTATAAGGCAAGATAGGGAAATTAAAGGAATCCAAATTGGCAAAGAGGAAGTAAAACTCTTTCTGTTTGCAGACTATATGATCCTATACATAGAAAACTCCAAAGAATCAGCAAAAAAAAAAACTACTGGACTGCATTGGAAGATTCAGCAAAGTGGCAGCATACATGATCAACATACAAAAATCAGTTTGATTCCTCTATACTTATAATGACAGCACTGAAAAGGAATTTAGGAAAGCAATACAATTTACAATAGCCACCAAAAGGATGAAATAACTGAGAATAAATGTAATCAGAGAAACTAAGGACCTATACAAAGAAAACTACAAAACACTACTACAAGAAACCAAAAGAAACTTACAAAAATGGAAGGCTATACCATGCTCCTGGAGTCCTAGTGTGGTGCTGTGGGTTAATGCATCAAACTGCAAAGTCAGTGGTTCAATCTCACCAGCTGCTCCTTGGAAACCCTAGACAGGGTCACTATGGGTCAGTATCGACTGGACAGCACTTAAAAACAACAAAAACCATGCTCCCGGATAGGAAGACTTAAAACTGTGAAAATGTCAATATTACCCAAAGGAATCTACACATATAACACAATCCCAATCCAGATTCCAACGACATTCTTTAAAGAAATGCAAAAAAACAATAAAAACTTTATATGGAAAGGAAAGACACCCAGGATAAACAAAGAACCGCTTAAGAAGAAGAACAAAGTTGGAAGCCTCTCACTCCCTGATTTAAAATTTTACTACATGGCTACAGTGGTCATAACAACCTGGTACTGGTACAATAAAAGATACATAGATCAATGGAACAGAATCGAGAATCTAGAAATTAACCCATCCTCATACAGCTAACTGATCTTTGAAACAGAGCCAAAGTACACTGAATGGAGAAAGACACAGTATCTTCAACAGATGGTGTTAGCAGAAGTGAAAATCAATATGCAAAAGATTGAAACAAGACCTTTACCTCATACCATATACAAAAACCAACTTGGCATGAATTAAAGACCCAAACTTGAATCCCAGAATTATAAAGGTCATCAATGAAAAAATACAGACAAATTTAATGGAGCTAATGCAGGGCACAAACAGACTACAAAACATTGTGAAAATTACACAAACAGAAGACGACAAAAGAGATGACTGGGACATTCTAAAAATTAGAAACATATGTGCATCAAAAGATTTCACTGAAAGACTAAAAAGGGAGCCCACAGAAAAGAAAAAAAATCTTTTGCAATGACATATCAAACAAGGGACTAATTTCTAAAATCTATAGGATTGAGGCACAGTCTGAAGAGGGAAATAATGTTAAAATGTTTGACAGTCTTATGAATATTGTTTTCCCTTGCCTACTATGGTAGGCATTTGAGTGGGATAGAAAGGAACATTGGGAAACATGATTATGGAAAACTTGTAAGACCGTGTTCAGCCTGTAACTGATTGGAATACCTAAAAGGAATTCTAGAACTTGCCCAGTGAAACAAGACTTCTTGCGGAGACTTTGGCTACTTAGGACCTTAGGTGGAATCCTGAGCGCCATCCAGAACCTTCTGATGTGGGACATTCCCACTAGAAAGGACAAGCAGACCAGCCTGGAACACCTAGAGTAACAGAAGATACTTCTTGAAAGAAAGATCAGCAGGAAAAATCCAAAACAAAAATGACAGTCTGATTGGCTACTATAAGAACAAGCAAGTTGGTGACCAGGGAGCCATCAAGGAAAGCAATTAGGTCCCTTCAGGACAACCTCCTCTCTAAGACTGAAACTCAAAGGGAACACATGAGCAAGCATGTAAAAGTTGATGGCAACCATGAAGAAATGGGCAAAGTTTAACTACATTCCATAGACTCCCGCTAACCTCGCGATTAGAAAAAGAAAAGGAAAGTCTGATTAGTCCGGTGTGGAGCGACTGGGGACTCCAGAGCCCACGGAGGGCTAGAGCTGACAGTGAAGCATCCAGCTGATATGAAGTGAGAGGAGTTGCACAACAATGCCCAAACTTGCAGATAGTACCTATTTGACCTAGCCTTGATGGCTTGATAATCAGAACTAGACTAGAGGAGATAATTTTTTTTTTTTAATTTTTTGAAAAAGGAAACAAATGTAAATTACTACAATTTGATGAACTTGACCTATACTTACGGATGTAGTAGCTCAAAATATCAACAGAGAGAGAAAGAGTCTTCACATCAAGTATCAATGCTATCCCCTCTGTATACAGGGTAGATACGGATGGGCAACTTAGACATTGGCTACCTAAAATGAGGTGGCAATAAAAGCATGAAGTGACTGGCTTACAAAGTTTCAAGAGGGAGTTTAGTTTAAGAGTGTGCGGGGAAAGAAAAGACCCAACTGAATAGTTTTCATCTTGTCTAGATGGGTCTGGTAAAGAGATGGGAATAAGATTCTTATGATTCAATAGTGAGTAATTATTATCATGACTAACTGTGACTGTTCAAACAGAACATGGGAACACTGAATGGTTTAAAATTAAAAAAAGGTGTGCGACAAGGTTGTATTCTTTCACCATACTTATTCAACCTATAAGCTGAGCAAATAATTCAAGAAGCTGGGTTATGTGAAGAAAAATGTGGCATCAGGAATGAAGGAAGACTCATTAACAACCTGCAATATGCAGATGACACAACCTGCAATATGCAGATGACACAACCTCCTTGCTGAAAGTGAAGAGGACTTAAAACATTTACTGATGAAGATCAAAGAGCATGGCCTTCAGTATGGATTACATCTCAATGTAAAGAAAACAAAAATCTGGACTTCTGGTTGGGGCTTCAGCCATGTAATACCAGGAAGGGCCGAGAGAAAGGAATAGCCAGAAATATCACCATAGAAAGCTTGTAAGTCCGTTTTCTGCATATGACTGAATGGAATACCTAAAATAGGGCTACAGCGTGCTCAGTGAAGGAGGCTACCTGCAGAGCCTCTGCATTACATAAGACTATAGGTGGAATCCTGAACAGCATCTAGAATCTTCAGAGGTGGGAAATTTCCTCTTGAAAGGATGGACAGACCAGCCTGGAGCATCTACAAGAACAGAAGATACTTCTTGAAAGAAAGACTGACAGGAAAAATACAAAACAATATAGGCAGACCAACTGATTACTACAAGAACAAGCAAGTTGCTCGCCCAGGAGACATCAAGGCAAGGGGTCAGGTCCCCTCAGAGTAAACCCCTTTCCACGACTAAGACGCAACGGGAATACACACTCTGATTGGTGACCACGTTCTCCACCGGTAAGGGGAAGTGAGGGAAAAACAGCAATAAAACTGAGAGCTAAGACCTACAATGTTCAATAGACACCTGTGAACCCAAGTGGAGAACTGGTTGGCCAGCAGTGTGACAAGACCTGGGGGCTCTTGGGCCCAGAGTCAGTGACATAGCCATGGAGGGCTGGAGAGGAGAGTGAAGCATCCAGCCAAAGAAGAGAGGTCATATGCACAAGAACACCCACACTTGCAGATAATACCCACTTACACGGCTTCAATGACTAGATGATCAGAGAGCTCAACTAGAAGAACAAATAAGAGGAATCTGATACAATTTGACAAACTTTTTGTGTATGTCACCACCACCCCCAACAAAAAAAAGAACATAAAACAGGGAATAGATGCAAATACTTTTGAATGATGATGCTTGGTGGAAACTGTACTCATTGCAATGAAATGAGTATAAAATCGATGTTCTCCCATGTAAACTTGCACTCAATTTACAATAAAACCCTTTTTTAAAAAAATCAGTTTGCTATTGTTAGTTGTCATCAAGCTGATTATGAATCATGGAGATACTATGTGTACAGAGGATTTTCAAGACTGTGACCTTTAACAAGCAGATTCAAGCTTGTCTTCCAAGGATCTATGGGCAGGTTTGAACCATTAACCTTTAACTAGTAGTCACATGCTTAACTATTTGTGTCACCCATATCATAATTACATAAGAGAACCAAAAAGTACTTTTAGCTCTCTATCACTATCCAAATAAATATTAACAGCTTTACATGTAAAATATTACAATGAAAATTGTTGGTAAATAAAAATCTTAGAATGGTGGTTTGGTGCAGCAGTAAACTTGCTTCCTGGTCTAATATTTTCTTAATATAAGCTTTAATGGAGGAATACTTCCTAGTAGTATACTTTTAATTCTTTTGTAGTCTATGTATTTTACTCAATCACTGTTCCAGTATACAACTTGATATTGTTGTTGTTGTTAAGTGCCATCGAGTCGGTTCCGACCCATAGCGACCCTGTACAGGGTTTCCGAGGGTGTAAATCCTTACGGGAGTAGAAAGCCTCATCTTTCTCCCGCGGAGCAGCTGGTAGTTTCGAACCGCTGACCTTAAGGTTCACAGCCCAATTCGTAACCACTACGCTACCAGAGCGCCTTTGATATTAGTTTCAAATAAACCTTCTGTCCTAGCAAATACTATACTAAGTGAGCTTCCAGAATTTTCATGTCTATCTTAGGACATGTTGTTATTGTTAACTGCCATCGAGTCAGTTCTAACACATAACAACCCTGTATAGGATTTCCAAGGAGCAGCTGGTAAGCTTGAACCACCTACTTTGCGGTTCAAATAAACCTTGCAGTCAAGTGTTTATCTCTCTAAGAACATAGTCAGTTAATTTCCTCATATTCTCAAATTTTTTACTTAAAATTAAAATGTTATGAGAAGGGTCTTGGCAAAACAGGTTAAAATATTTACTTACCCACCAACATCTCAAAAAGGAAGACACCTACAGACCACCAATCACATTCTCGCCCATAGTAACCATCACCCCCTTGTGACTTCAGAACCTCAGGTGAAATATAATCAGGTGTCCCAACTGCTGTATCACAATGCACCATGCCTGCCTGGGTAAATAGGAGATAAAAGAAAAATGGATCAGGGTAAATATACACACACACTTCAATCATTTATTTTTACACACACAGCCAAACCCATTGTCATCGAGTAGATTTTGACTAATCACTACCTGGTATTGGTTTCCAAGGCTGTGTATCTTTATAGAAGCAGAAAGTTTCATCTTTCTCCCGTAGAGCAGCTGGTGGATTTGAACCACTGACCCTGTGGTTAGCAGTCCAGTGCTTATCCTATAGTACCACTAGAGCGCCTATTAGACATACAGTGACAACAAACTGCTATCAAAAGAACTTCATTGCTAACATGGCTTTGGGAGGACACAGGATAAATGCATTATGAAATAATTCAATGGCCTTCATCAGAAAACGATGGAAAAGGTGGTAAACTCCATGGGGATTCCCTGCAAAACAACATATTTTATTTTTCTGATACTACAGCAATAGCAACAGCAACAGTAGCATGGCACAACAGGAGCCAGGAGATGGGTGTGAGATGGTTGTGGTGGGGTTTTTGACCCACGAAGCTAAAAGTTGTAATACTTGCTCAAGAAGGTCTGTAGCAGAGCCCTGCATCAGACAGTGAGAAGAAGCTGTCCTGGTCTAGAAACTGTGACCTGAGTTGTTCCTATTAATTCTGAGTTGACCCTGATCCTGAGTTTTAAATGTTACTTACCTAGTAAACCACTTAAGTGTTAAAAAAAAGTCTATCCTGCAATAAATACAATGCTGTCAGTGATAAGATAATGTCCATATGCCTGCACAGAAGGCAAGGAGCTCTCGTAGCTTACTGGGTTACAAGTTGGACTGCTAACTACAAAGTCAGCAGTTTAAACCCACAAGCCATAAGTTCCTTTTTCCAACAACACAAATGGTGACAACACACGTGGACTTCACCATATGAAACACACAGGAATCAAATCAACTACCTCTGTGGAAAGAGATGACGGAGAAGCTCAATGTTATCAGCCAGAAAAAGACCAGGAGCTAACTGTGGAACAGACCATTAATTGCTCATCTGCAAGTTCCAGTTGATGCTCAAGAAAATTAAAACAAGCCCACCAGAATCAAAATATGACCTTGAATATACTCCATCTTAGTATATTTAGAGAATGTCTCAAGAACAGGTCTGACACACTGGACACTACTGACCCAATACCAGAGGACTTGTAAGAGTAAATCACACACTAAGAAAGCAAAATGTCAGTAGTAAGAGGAATTTTTAAAAAGAGCAAAATGGATGTCAGAAGAGACGCTGAAACATATATTTGAATGTACAGTGACTAAATTGAAGATACGATGAAGTAAAAGAGCTGAACAGATTTCAAAAGGCAGCTTGGGAAGACACAGTAAACTATTATTATAATGGAATGTGCAAAGATCTAGAGTTAGAAAATCAAAAGGGAAGAACATGTTCGTCACTTCTCAAGCTAAAAGAACTGAAAGAAAATTTGAATTCTTGAGTTACAATATTTAAGAATTCTATAGTCAAAATGAAGAGTTCGGGTAGCGTAGTGGTTACGAATCGGGCTGCTAACCTCAAGGTCACCAGTTCGAAACTATCAGCTGTTCCGCGAGAGACAGATGAGGCTTTTCTGCTCCTGTAAAGATTTACAGCCTCGGAAACCCTGTACAGGGTCATTATAAGTCGGAACCGATGCCATGGTACTTAACAACTACAGCATAGGCAAAGTGGACAACTACAGCATAGGCAAAGTGGAATCCTGGTGTAGTGCTGTGGTTTGAACTGCAAGGTCGGTGCTTCAAACTCACTAGCCATTCCTTGGCAACTCTACAAAAGGTCACAATGGGTTGGAAATGACTCGATGGCACTTAACAACAACATAGTATAGTTGGAATCCTGGTGTGGCACTGTGGGTTAAAACACTGGACTGCAAGGTTAGTTTGAACTGCAAGGTCAACGTTTCAAGCTCACCTGCTACTCTCCTTGGAAACCCCATACGGGTACACTAAGAATCACAACTGATTTAACAGCACTTAACAACAATGATATAGTTACAAGTACAAATCAGGAAGTCTAAAACAGAGTAATAAGAGTGTAGCTTTTCTGTTTCTACTGCTGTTCATTTACTTATGGAGCCATTTAATGGCTAGTACTTCACTGATACCATGATAAAGGCAGTCTTTTCACTTACACCTAATATTTTCTGCCTTGGCTATCAACAGCTTAATCATTTGAATTTCACACATAAAATTTCCTAGGGCAAAGGGGACTTTAATTTTGGAAGAGTAGTCTTCATAATTTTTAATTACTTTCTAAATTCTATACAAATATATTTTAGTTGTATTATACACTTTTAGTTCATTTGAAGTACGTTTTTTATTTTATCACAGTTAATTGACAATGGTGCTGCATTTTATACAGATTCTGGACCTGAATTTCAAGGGACAATAGTCAAATAGAAAGAGTGGTATCTGTGTGACTATTGCTCAAGGTTCTATGGAGGGTTGTGTATTTACACTGGTTTGATGTAATTGTTGACGCCAGAGATGGATGCAGAGACGATGACATGGTGAGATGGAGCAACTGCAGACTCTAGATTCATAGAGGGAGCGTGGCTATGTGCTAGTGGCCGGGGGGCAAGTTTTCAGGGTATGCCCTTTGGTTGTTTGAATGATTTATATATATATATATACTTTTTTTTTTTTCTGAGTGCTTCGATATACAACAAAACAAAACATGGGAATATAAGCAAATGCTGTTGAATAATGATCCATGGAAGGTATTGTAGTCATTGCAATGAAATGAAATATGATAGGATGAGTGAAAAGCTGATGTTCTCCCACATAAATATCACTCAATTCAAAATAAAAACCTTAAAAAAAAAAAATTCATTGAAGTTTTGCTTTGTGGCCTAACACATTCTGGAGAATGCTTCATGTGCACTGGATAAGGATGTACACTGAGCTGTTGTTGGGTTGAGTGTTGTGTATATGACTGTGAGGTCCAGTTGGTTGGTTGTGTTATTTAGTTCTTGGGTGTCTTTGTTGAGTTTCTTCCTAGTTGTTCTGTCTCTCATTGAAAATGGATATTAAAATCTTCTATTATTGTTTAAAAAAAAGAGAGAGTTTAGAGTCTATTAAAGATTATATTATGCCATATACCGTAAGAAGTAGCTATGAGCACAACTGAAAATTTTTGCTTACCAAACATTGATTAATGTATGCAGAACATAGCAACAGATGCTATTAAGACCAAAGAGGTAGCAGGATGTTGGGTACAGGGAAATACAAACCAAAGAGAAAAAAATGACCCATAAACTATAGCAGAAATTTTGGATAAGTGATAGAACATAATGGAATTATAACCATAATTAATAAGGATTATCAGGGAAAGTTTTCTAGTGAGGTAAAATCTGAGCTAATCTTGTAAGAGATGAACTGCTGATGAAGGTAGTGAAATCAATAAAAGTAAATGCTACTAACGTGATATGAATACCTTAAGGCATAAAGAGAAAAGAAAATAAGTATAACAGAAAAATAAAGGTCTTGACTAGATAAAATAAAGACAAAAATTGTTAAGTATAAGAAAACCAGTATCATACTTGGCTATAGCATTAATGCTACTATTAAACACAATACAACAGGGCTTAAAAAACTTCATGGAAAGATGGAATTAAAAGTTAATGGAATTTTTTCATGAATTTTTTTTTTAAGTTCCACATATGAATTGCTCCAACAAAAAAGTACCACAATAGACAACGTCCCCCAAAATTCTATGTGGTTGATGTAAATGGGGTAGATGAGAGGGGGTAACATAGATTTCTTACCTTAACTCTGGTTTTAAACAAACAAAAAAAAAAGAATAGAAATATCCATGCACCAAATTTATATTTGGTGTCCTACTACTTTATCTGGACTCCTGGTGAGGCATTATTGGATAAGTACTGTACAGAGATCCGTAAGATTGGCAGTTCAAACCCACCAGCTGCTCCTCAGAAACCTCATACAGGGTCACTACAAGTCAGAACCGAACTGATGGTACTTAACAAAAACAAAAAATAAAACTACTTTTCTCTATCATTAGACACATTAACTAGTTCTAATTGCTAACAAATGTTTACCAACATTCTATGGGGAAGATAAGGATTTATGTTATCCAAGTTCTTATTTATCTTGGATTCCCCAAATCTAGTACTAATTCACACTGAAGCTAGCTGAATAATTATTAATAAAGCAAATGCTTTGAGTTTGGTTATTTGAAAATCGTGTTTGGGTTGTTACACACTTTTAATGTCCTGATTTGAAATGTTCTTATATTTTTGTTCCTCAAAAAATAAAATTTAAAATCCTGCTTTTTTTTTTTTTCTCACTTGCTCACTTACTTCATCCATCTTCATACATGTGCCAAAATCTGCTAATTTTAGATGTCCATGTTTATCCAAAAGCATGTTGTCAGGTTTCACATCTCTGTGTATTAAACCCATGGAGTGTATTGCATCCAGAGCAAGAACAACTTCAGCAGTATAAAATTTGGCCCATTTTTCAGGTACATCATAGTTACTCATGAGGTTTACAAGGTCTCCACCAGGCATGTACTCCATTACCATGTACAGATACTTATCATCTTGAAAGGCACAAAAGAGCTGGAAAACAAAAGGGAAAGAAAAAAAAACTATAAAAACAAAAACAACATACAAACAGAACAAAAATCAAATTACTGTTACCGTAGAAAAAGGTAAATTGTTTTCAAACCAAAAAAGTTGAAATTCATGAAATCTTCTATTTTAGATTTTGACATGTTTCATGGGATACCTTTTCCTTCAAACTTACTATTAAATATACATAAATGAATTATTATCCATATTAAAGAATATAATATAAAAAATAGAAGCCTTTGAAAGAAAAACAGAATAGGAATGAGAGATATAAAAGGTGAAAATTGATAAAATTTGTTATGGTTCAAGGGAAAGAAAAAAAAACAGAAAGACCCTGAAAACAAACCTGTTTAAAAAAACAACACATTAACTCATAGAATTTTAATAAAACTTAAAAGATACCAGAGCTAACAGACACTAGAAGAAGTAAGCCCCATGCCCCTGGATGAAAAATTTTCTCTCTCCTCAGTACCTCCCTTAAAGTAAGCACTGGATGGCAGTGTGAACAGCATACCGACTAAAGCAGTAGTAATGGGATCAGAGAAATAAGACATTAGTCGAGGTTGTCACTGACTCCCAGGAGAGACATAAGAACCATAAACTCAGAAAGAAAGGTATCTTACTTTCCATCCAATAACATATCCTAAGTAGCATAGTGGTTACGCATTATGCTGCTAACTGCAAGGTCAGCAGTACAAATCCACCAGATGCTCCTCAGAAGAAAGATGAGGTTTTCTGTTTCCAAAATGATTTACAACCTTGGAAACCCTATGTATGAATCAGAACAGGTTCATTGGCACACCATACCACCACCTCTTCTGGAAGCAAGCAATGCAAACAGAAAAGGTTTCCACAAACATGGAAGTTTCAAATGTAAATATAAGAGCAAAACAAAGAATCTACATTTAAGAACAGGTAAACTAAAATATTTTTTAATTTATATCTAAAATTAGATAGTGGTGATAAAAACGGGTCTAAAATTAGATAAATGTAATGGATGCAAAATTCTATGAAAATATTAAAAATCATTGAATAAAAAGTGAGTTATTTTTACTTGCTTTGTCAAAAAGTTAAATATTTCATATTTTTTAATGTTGTTAATTGCTGCAGAATCAGTTCTGACTCATAGTGGCCTTGTATAGGGTTACCAAGGACTGGCTGGTGAGTTTGAATCTCCAACCTTGCAGTACAAACCGAAATATAACGATGCATGGAGTGTTCTTAACCAAAGGAGATAAAACATATAAAGGCCAGGATTATAATCTGAGCTATTTTTCCAATTGTGTTACGTTTCCAATGCTGATCTGTTTCCTCAGATTCATTAAATCTCTACTTCAATTAGTATGGTGTGGAGCTGTAGGATCAGCACTGGATCACCAGGCAGATTTGAACTGAAAGGTTCAAATCTACCAGCCACTCTTCAGAAAGAATTGGAACCAACTCAATAGCACTTAATAACAACAAAGACCCATTTAGAATTAGTGGTCACAGGCACTAAATTATGAAATAATTACCTTTAAGACTGGTGATGAACTTTTACTATAAATAAGCAATGGAAAGGGAGACAAGATAGAATAATAAATTCCTTACTCCACAGTCAAGAGGCTAAAGTAGGAACCTCAATATTGTCTTCCATTATATATAAGATATAAAAGAGACTTTCCAAAATTAGAATTGCTGGAAAATTTTTTTCCCTCTTGCAGTTCAAATGGCTTTGTAGTCTGGCGCATTATAACCCACAGCACCACACCAGAACTCCAGGATAGATAAGATAAGCAGGGATTAAATGCATTGTTGTTGTTGTTGTTAAGTGCCGTCGAGTCGGTTCCAACCCATAGTGACCCTGTATAGGGTTTCTGAGAAGCAGCTGGTGAGCTTGAATCACAGACCCTGCAATTCAAATGGCTTTGCAGTCTGGTGCATTAACCCACAGCTCCACAACAGGATGCATACTGGTGCCTAAACCATTCTTTATAAAGAAAAAGTTGCATTTAACAGTTGCTTCCATACAACAATTTAAATATTACATGTTATGTCAATATGGAGATATCTGGAAACATTAAATAAGTCTTTGGAATCAAATCTTATTAAATATAACTATATTGTTACTACATAAACAAGACAAAACTGTATTATTACTATGTAAACAAGGATTCCTGGAGTGGCACTGTTGAGTTAATGCACAGAACTGCAAAATCGCTTTGAGTCACAAGATGGGTGGTTCAAGCTCACTAGCAGCTCCTCGCAAACCATATACAGGGACGCTGTGGGTTAGAACCGACTCTACGGCACTTCACAACAAAACAAGGTATAAGACATTTAGAATACAAAATCAACTCTTTTGAATAAGTATCTACTTAGAAACGAATTCATAAAAATTAGTAGGCTTACCTGAACCACCCAGGGACTGTTGGCAAAGGCCATAATATCTCTTTCTTCCCAGAAAAAAGCAGAATCTGATCTTTTAATCATTTCAAACTTACTAAGAAGCTTCATAGCATAAACTTTCTGTGATGCCTTATGACGAACCTGTTGATTTTTAAAGGACAAAAATTATTAATACTTTTATTTTATGAACATAAGGTAAACTATATTTTAATGCTATTATTTAAAGACTCTTAGTTAATGTATAAAAAGTAAAAGCATACATTTTTAAGAAATGGGAAATCTTCCAACAGGTTAAAGATATTTCATAAAATGCACAATACCCTTTAAGTGTTAGGTTCAATATACAACTATCTCATCTCATTAAAATAAAACTGAATTCACCAAGTTTCGCTGCCTCATGTTAATTAAGCTAATCAATTTGAATTAAAGATTAAGACAGCACTAAATGAGAAATTTAAGTCAAGATGTCTACTGGAGAAAAAAAGGTATTACTTATGCAGTTTGGAACATCAATGTGTATGTATCCCTCGCTACCTGAGGTCAATAACTTAATAAATGTAGCTATATCAGGGACTATTGGTGATTTTTGTTATCTTTATTTCTTTCTAAGTGTTTGTTTGTAACGGTTAGGGTTCTGTGTCAACTTGACTAGGCCAGAATTTCCAAAGGTTTAGTAGTTGAGATGTGCTTATTCCCATCCATGGTGATGAAACCTAATACAGGATTAGTTAACTCTCTGATGAGTGGCTATGAACAGCCAGTCAATTAAAGGGTTGCTTTCTTGGAGTTGTGGCCTGCTCCAAATATAATGGACGGGGAGAGGGGGTGTATTTACCGCGCATCCACTGGGGACCTGGGACACTGAAACTGTTTCCAAGGAGCAGCTGGTGGGTTGAACTGCTGACCTTGTGGTTTGGTGTCCAGGTCTGATCCTACAATACCACATTGCTTCACTGGTTCTGCTTCTCTAAAATCTGGCCTAAGATAGTATCCTATTTTATTAAAAGATAACATTACATACCAACAAAACAGTATTTTGATCAACACCTAACTTCCCTATGAGTCTGTAAATTTCATAAGGGCCAGGATATGTCTATTGTTGACCACTATTTTTATTACCAAACTAAGTAAATTCTTTACCACATAGCCAATAAATATTTTTTAACAAATGATTGAAGTTGTTGCTGCTGTTAAGTGTCAACTCATAGCAACCGTGTGTAGTGGCTGATGTCCAGTGCTTATTCTACAGCGCCATGCCGCACCAGTTAACACTTCCAAAATCTAAAATCCAAATCCAGTGTCATCAAGTCAATTCCAACTCACAGTGACCTTACAGGACAGAACAGAACTGCTTCCTAGGGTTACCGTGGTTGTAATTTTTACAGAAGCTTCTTTCTATCACAAAGCAGCTGGCATATTAACAATAGTAAACACATTTATGGACTAATGGTGTGGCAC
The DNA here is from genome assembly GCF_000296735.1 of Chrysochloris asiatica. Taxonomy (NCBI): domain Eukaryota; kingdom Metazoa; phylum Chordata; class Mammalia; order Afrosoricida; family Chrysochloridae; genus Chrysochloris; species Chrysochloris asiatica. The sequence continues at coordinate 7,647,919 of NW_006408649.1, read as the reverse complement.
TGTGGGTTAATGCGTTAGATTACAAAGTCAGTTTGAATCGCTAGGCTGGCAGCTCAAGCTCACCAGCCGCTTCTTAGAAACACTATACAGGGTTACTATGGGTCAGAACTGACTCGACAGCACTAAACAACAACACATTTATATTTAAACATCTAATAGTCACCTCAAACATGTCTGAAACTGAAATTCTAATCTTTACCCTCAAATTTATTCTTCCTTCATTTTAGTTAATGGCAGCTACCATCATTCCAGTTGTTCCAGCTACAAACTTTTAACTTATCTATAGCCCATATACAACAATCTCAGTCGAAAATCATGTCAATTCTATTTCCAGTAAGTTTCAGGATCCAACTATTTCTAACTATTCTCCCTAATACTAACCTGGGGCCAAGCCACCAACATCATTTATTTCAATGGACTGCAACAGTTTCAACTAATTTCCTTGTTTTCACTTTCACCTACCCAATTCTGGTGATCCTTCTCAGTGTAAACCATTCCCTATGAATCCTTTGTTTAAAACCCTCTCCTGGTGTGGCACTGGACTAGTAAACACAAGTTCAGCAGTTCAAATTCCAGAAACCCTAGACAGGATCCCTATGAGTCAGAACTGACTCAATGGCACTTAACAATGACAACAAAGGCTTCCCAACTTATCACAGCACAGTGCTACTCCCTTTGTTAGCATTCTGGTATGGCAATGTAGGATAGGCACTGGACTGTTAACTACAAGGTCAGTGGTTCAAACCTGCCAGCAACTCCTTCGAAATCCTATACAGGGCCACTATGAGTTGTAACTGACTCAATGGCATTTAACAACAATAACACTCCCTTTGTCTGGAATTACTTCTGGAGGGCACCTTTCCTGACTTCCTGCAGATCTTTGCACCTAAGTAACAGGCTACTAAAACTTTCACTTTAATATTCCCAACTAGCATCACTGCTGCCCTAAAACTCCCCATCTTATTCTCTCTACTTTGTAGTTGTTCCTTTACATTTATTACTAGTAGCATAGTGGTTACGAATCATGCTGCGAACCTTAAGGTCAGCAGTTCGAAACTACCAGCTGTTCCGTGGGAGAAAGATGAGGCATTCTGCTCCCGTAAAGATTTACAACTTCGGAAACCCTGTACAGGGTCGCTATGGGTCGGAACCGACTTGATGGCACTTAACAACAACAAGAATCTTATATCTCTCTCCACAATATAATTTAAGTCCAATGAAGGCAATGATTTTGTGTTTTTTTCCTCATAGACTAGTATGAGAGGGCCTCAAAAAAGTTCATGGAAAAATGAAATTTAAAGATAATGGGAGTTTTTCACGAACCATCTGAAGTGCCCTTGTATAATGCTTGGTAAAAAACTCCCTTTAAATCCATGCTTTCTGAAAGAATTAATTTACTGTGTACTAGGTATTATGTTTTGATACAGGTATCATTTTAGTTTTCACAATAGCACTAAATAAGGTATTTTTACCATATTATAAATGAGAAATTAAAGTAATATTAGTAAGTACCTATTAATATTTTAGGGGAGTGCAGTGACTCCGTAGGATAAGCACAGGACTGTGAACCACAGGGTCAGGGGCTTCAGCCCAGCAGCTGCTCACCAGGAGAAAAATGAGGCTTTCTGCTACCATAAAGAGTTTTTCCAAAAGCCTCAAAACTCTTATGAGTTGGAGCCAACTCAATGGCATTTAACAACAACAACATCAATATTGTAAAGAGTCCTGGTGGGACAGTGGGTAAGCGCTGGGGTTGCTAACCACAAGGTCTGTGGTTCAAATCCACCTGCCACTCTGCAGAAAAGAAAGATGAGGCTGTTCCCATAAAGATTTATAGTCTCACAAACCTAAGGAGCAGTTCTATTCTGCCCTCTGGGTCAATATGAGTGGAAATTCAGTCAACAGCATAGTGAAGGGTTTCTTTTTATTTTATTAATACTGCGTGAGTGCACATAGAAATTAAGTAACTTGTCTCAGGGCAATATAGATCGTAGGTAGAATCAAGATTTAACAGCAGTCAACATAGAATCCATCTATTAGCCAGTTATCTACATTATTTCTACATATATATGTCTACAATTACGATGTAGGCCCAAGACAGTGCCAGATTGTATCTGTTAACTAAAGGTTCCATCCTAATAGGTTCTCTTTTCATTCAAAAGTTTTTCACTTTTTAAACAAGAAATTATATTATCACGTTTCTTGGGAAAAAGGTAAGAAGAAATTCAACCTCCTAATAATAACCACAGGTTCCTAAAAGAATGAGACTATGTTCACCTCCCCAATTTAAACCATGTCAATTTCATTCCCTAGTTCATACTCCAGAATACTTTCTTTCAGTTCCTCTAATTTAGCAAATCTTTCCTCAGGATCTTTACAGGTTCTAGAAACGTACTAGAAAACTTATCCCAGTTCCTGACTTCACCTCTTCCCCAAAGAGACTTGCTCCCTATACACTCAGCTGAAATATTAACTTCTAAAAGATGGTTACTTTGACCACTACTCATTGTTCTCTACTTCAGAGTCCCATTTACTTTCTTCCTATCAGAATTTGCCATTTTTTTACATTGTTTTTATAGTCAGTCTCCCATATTAAAATATAAGCTCAAAAAGGGTAAAGATAATCCATGCAATTGCAATGGCCATCACTGACAGTAAAATAGTCATTCATTAATATTTCTGAATGAATTAATACCTGATTAAAAAATATTTCTTACTTGATAACTAGACAAACTCCGATTTTCTAGCTATAAGAAAAAATTAACACAACACAACAATAATAGTGTCTATAAGTAATCTGGTAGCGTAGTGGTTACGAATCAGGCTGCGAACCTCAGGGTCAGCAGTTCGAAACTACCAGCTGTTCCGCGGGAGAAAGATGAGGCGTTCTGCTCCCATAAAGATTTACAGCCTCAGAAACCCTGCATTAGGGTCACTAAGAGTCGGAATCGACTCCACGGCACATAACAAACAACAACATAAGTAAGTAAGTAAGTAATCTATGGATAGATACATAATAGGTATGAAAGGGAGAGAGTGGGAGGAAATCCACAAATACATATTAGTTTGGCAGAAAATGTTTATACATGGGTATTTACTGCAAATATACCTAAGAATGTGGAAGAGCATACAGGAGGCACTTATGAAAAGTTCTTAGATACAACCAAACACCTTGAAGGAATGACTCACCGGGCCTGGGGGCTCAGGACCAGAGTTTCAGGGGATGCCAAGGTCAATTGACATACCATAGTTCACAAAGACAATGTGCTGCATCCTACTTTGGTGAGTAGCAGTTAGAACCTTAAAAGCTCCTGAGCAGCCATCTAAGGCACAACTATCGGTCTTTCATATGCAAAAGAAAGAAGAGTGATGAAAATGGATGCTACATGGAACTAATTAGTCCAGAAGCCCAGCCTAATGGACCACATGATCATCAGTCTCCATGATGAAAGCAGAATTAGTTGGTGTTTTAGAAAATCTTAACAATGCTACACCTCTTTAATTAAAAAATAGTAATTTCCAGGAAAGCACAGGAAAGAAAAGTGATGAAAATCAAGATAGGGGAATCTACTTGTGTTGAGTATACCCGAATAAATCACTAATTAAAAAAGCAGACAGACATCAGAGAATGGCCAACCATTTGAGATAAAAAGGATAGCATTTACCTAAAGACAAAATTCATAAAATTTTGAGAAGAAAAGGAAGTGGAAATGGGAAACAAAGGTAGGAAGCATGACAGGTGTTGTTACACTGAGGTGGAATGAAGTACATGATATGTTGAAACACAAGTACGGTATCAAAAGAGAGCCTAGTCATCCCTTCCATTGCAGATAGCCTAGATTTTTAACTAGTACTTGTATTATCTAGTTCATTATACTGATGCTATTAAAAAGAGGTTGCTAAAGCACTTCCGGAATTGATGGAATGAAAATTGAAATCTTTCAAGAAAGTGAGGCGGCACAGGAGGCATTCAATCATTGTGCCAAGAAATTTGGAAGACAACTATCTGACAGACTGATTGAAAGAGATCCATATTTGTGCCCATTCCAAAGAGAGGTGACCCAATGGAATGCAGAGCTCATCGGACAATATCTTTGATATACCATGTGAGAAAAGTTTTGCTAAAGGTAATACAGAAACGGCAGCAAGCGCACATTGACAGAGAACTTCCAGAAGTTCAAACTGAATTCAGAAGAGGCCGTGGAACAAGGGACATCACTGCTGATGTCTGATGGATCTTGGCTTTAAGCAGAGACTATCAGAAAGATGTTTACCTGTGCTTTATTGACTACGCAAAGGCTTTTGATTGTGTGGATCATGAAAATTAAGGACAACATTGCAGTATGAGTACTCCGGAACACTTAATTGGACTCATGAGGAATTTGGACTTGGACCAAAAGGCAGTTGTTAGAACAGAACATGGAACACTAAATGGTTTTAAAATGAAGAAAGGTGTGCGACAGGGTTGTATTCTTTCACCATACTTACTCAACCTGTATGCTGAGCAAATAATACGAGAAGCTGGGTTCTATGAAGAAAAATGTGGCATCAGGATTGGAGGAAGACTCATTAACAATCTGCAACATGCAGACGATACAACCTTGCTTGTTGAAAGGGAAGAGGACTTAAAATATTTACTTATGAAGATCAAAGAGCACAGCCTTCAGTATGGATTGCATCTCAATGTCAAGAAAACTAAAATCCTCACTACTGGACCAATAAACAGCATTCTTATCAAGGGAGAAAAGATTGAAGTTGTCAAGGACTTCATTCTTCTTGGATCAACTATCAACACTCACTGAAGCAGCAGTCAAAAATCAAAGGACGTATTGCATTAGGCAAATCTGCTGCACAAGACCTTTTTAAAGTGTTGAAGAGCAAAGATGTCAGCTTGAGGACTAAGGTGCACCTGACCCAAGCCGTGGTATTTTCAATAACCATATATGCGTGTGAAAGCTGGACAGTGAATAAGGAAGACTGTACAAGAATTAATTGATGCCTTTGAGTTATGGTGCTGGAAGAGAATATTGAAAGTGCCATGGGCTACCAAAAGAAACAACAGATCTGTGTTGGAGTAAGTTCAGTCAGAGTGCTCCTTGGAGGCCAGGATGGCCAAACTTCATCTGCATACTTCAGACATACTGTTAGGAGGGTGCAGTCACTGGAGAAGGATATCATGTTTGGTAAGGTGGAGGGTCAGAGAAAAAGAGTAAGACCCCCAGTGAGGTGGATTGGCAAAGTGGCAGCATCAATGGGCTCAAGCATGGCAACAATGGTGAGGTTGCCCCAGGATCAGACAGTGTTTTGTTCTGTTGTGCACAGGGTCCCTATGAGTTGGTATCAATTCAAACAACAACAACAAAGTATTTCCTCTTCTGCATTTAAGCCAATCTTCAAGCCCACACTTCTAAGCACAAATCAAATTTTGAATGTTTTCTAACTTCATTAGAGAAAGCTCTTTGTATAACAATATGAGTTAGTCAATTAATTATAACATATTACTTATGCTTGAATCAAGACCAATTTTAAGAATTCTGCTATAAAATACAGCTATAAACGAGACTAAAAGATGCTTTGTTCAGTAGTAAATATCTAAATATAAACAACACACATCATTTACACAGGTAACAACAGTGTAAAAATCTGGATGAAAAAGACATTCATTCAAATTAGCAAAAAGTTACACAACATTAGGAAGGAGAATCAGGAAGAGGAATAAGAAAGAGAGGATATAACTAGCTGTCTCCAAGAACAACTGCTACCTTTGCAATGAAACCAGAGAACTAGATGGTGCCTGGCTACTAATACGTTTTTATCAAAAATTCTACAGAATATTCCTGATCAAAGGCGAGAGTATAAAACAGTTCAAATTCTCATGGACTGACTCCAGACTATGTAAAGCCACAGAGACTTAATGAACCCCTGAAACTTTTGGTCTGGGTTAAACTAAGCACTAACCCAGTTAAAAACAAAAAATCCTAAACCAAAAATATCCCGACATCTTCTTAAAACCAAACAATGTTGTTTTAAGTGTCATTTAGTCAGTTCTGACTCACAGCCACCCTGTACAGGGTTTCCAAGGAGCAGCTGGTTAGTTTAAACCAGGGATTTTGCAGTTCAAACCAACCTTGGGGTCAAGTGTTTATCCTATGGCACCACTCCAGAACAGTTTATCGTAATTGGTAGAGAATGTCTGCCTTGAGCATGATCTCCTTTACCATTTACCTTTATAAGATCCCACTGATAGCAGTAACTAAAAAGATTAGATAGGGAAGTTAGGAGCCAGTGAATTTATGTTAATGAGAGAGGAACAACTTGGGAAAGACTAAGAATGGTTGCACAATGTGAAAAGTGTCACTGAATTGCACATGTAGAAACTGGTGAATTAGTATACGTTATACTCCGCGGGAGAAAGATGAGGCTTTCTACTCCTGTAAGGATTTACACCCTCGGAAACCCTGTACAGGGTCGCTATGGGTCGGAACCAACTCGACGGCACTTAACAACAACAACAACATACTTATGAAGAATAAAAATAAATAAATTTAATTATACTTTACAAGCTATATATACAACACAGATATAAGATGATTTCTGAACTGGAGAAAAAGACTTAATGACGTCACTTTTGGTGATTCTTTGTGCAAAATTATTTTCCTTTCAGAGTACATAAAATAATCTAACAATAATCAGTTGTATACATGTCTGCTTCACAGGCTCCTTTAGAAATAGGATACTCACTTTCAGTTCTATGGCTGCCAATAAATTGGCACAAAATTGTCCATTCAACAAAATCATATCTATACAACTTCAAAAAAAAAGAAAGAAAAGAATACTTTGGCTAAATACTCTAGTCTCCCTTAAATTTCTCTGATCGGATAGTGAGTGGCTAATTAAATAAGGATGGGGAAACACCAGCTGTAATCTGTCACTTAACTTGATCTACAAAGCAAATAACATCATGTCGTAATAATCTTATTTATGCCAAATGTCTACACCATACTGTTAAAATGAATGATTGGTAATTTTACAAAAGCTGGTTTTCACTCTGAGGATATAAACAACAACAACATCTCTCTCAGAAAATCTATGTTGTTGCTAGGTGCCTCCAAGTCATCTCAGACTAACTGGCCACCATTATGTACAACAGAATGAAACACTGCCCAGTCCTCAGCCGTTTTCACAAATATTGTTACATCTGAGCCCATTGCTGCAGGGTCGTCCTCTTTTTTGCTAACCCTCTATTTAAGCAAGCATGCTGTGATTTTCCAGGGACTGATCCCTTCTGACAACACTTCTAAGGAGAATTCCAGCTGTATTTCATTCAAGACAGATTTGTTTGTTCTTCTGGTAGTCAATGGTGGGTTCAATAGTCTTCATCAACACCATAATTCAAATGCATCAATTCTTCTCAGTCTTTCTTATTCACTGTCCAGCTTTCAAATGCATATGAGGTGACTGAAAATACCATGACTTGAGCCAGAGCAAAGTTAGTCCTCAAAGTGACATCTTGCTTTCTAACACTTTAAAGAGGTCATTTACAGCAGATTTGCCCCATGCAATACATCATTAAGCACTGAGTACTGCTTCCATGGGAGTTTATTATGGATCCAAATAAAAAGTAATCCTTGACAACTTCAATCTTTTTCTTTCTGCTTATCATGTTTATTGGTACAGTGGTAGGGATTTTTATTTTTTTTACATTGAGCTACATCCAAAACAAATTTTATCACCCAGGAATTACAGAATTCTTCAATCTGTAAGAAGTATCTTTTTTCCAGATGAGAAATCTATTTTAAAATAAATTAAATAACTTGGGATTTTCCTGATTCATGATATTTTCACAGGCTATTTCACCTAGATTTCTAATCCCACACCAGTCCACCCTCTACATGCAGCTAACTCCTTTATATCTTAACTCAAATGTAATTTTCTCACAGCAATGCTTTTCCTTACTCCCCAATCTGAATCAAGGATTTTTTTTTCAAAGTTACATGTCATCGATTCTAACTCATGATGACTCTATCGTGCAAGAGTAGAAAGATCAGGTTGTGATCTTTCAAAAGCATATTGCCAGACATTTCTGGGTGGGTTCTAACAACCAATATTTCAGTTAGAACTCAGACATTTAGCCCCTTAGTGCCACTCAGAGACTCCTTTCATTATTTTCTATCATAGCATCTGGATGTTTTCCTGCAAAGTATTTATCAATATTTATCATAATATAAAATTATAATGTTTGTCTCCTCCATGAGACCAGACAGACACTATGCTACTTTATCCATATAAGTTATTACAGTTCCTAGAATATAAAAGACTCTGGTTAAGCATTTCATGGGTTGTTGTTGTTGTTGCTGTTAAGTGCCGTTGAGTCAATTCCAACCCATAGTGACCCTGTACAGGGTTTCCAAGGAGCAGCTGGTGAGCTTGAACCACTGACTTTGCAGTTCAAGCAACTTTGCAAACTGACACATTAGCCCACAGCGTCATGCCAGAACTCCATTTCATGGGTAAATGTAAGAAAAACCCATTGTACATCTATTTACCAGAGCTTTATTGACTACGCAAAGGCTTTCGATTGTGTGGATCAAGACAAGCTATGGACAACACTGCAAAGTATGAATATTCCAGAACACTTAATTGTACTCATGAGCAATCTGTACCTGGTTGTTAGAACAAAACATGGGAACACTGAATGTTTTAAAATTAAGAAAGGTGTGAGACAAGGTTGTATTCTTTCACCATACTTATTCAACCTGTATGCTGAGCAAATAATCTGAGAAGCTGGGTTCTATGAAGAAAAACGTGGCATCAGGATTGGAGGAAGACTCATTAACAACCTGCGATATGCAGATGATACAACCTTGCTTGCTGAAAATGAAGAGGACTTAAAACATTTACTGATGAAGATCAAAAGCACAGCCTTCAGTATGGATTACATCTCAATGTAAAGAAAACAAAAATCCTGACCACTGGACCAATAAACAACATTCTTATCAATGGAGAAAAGATTGAAGTTGTCAAGGACTTCATTCTTCTTGGATCAACCATCAACACTCAAGGAAGCAGCAGTCAAGAAATCAAACAACATATTGCATTAGGCAAATCTGTTGCACAAGACCTTTTAAAAGTGTTGAAGAGCAGAGATGTCAGCTTGAGGACTAAGGTGTGCTTGACCCAAGCCATGGTATTTTCAATAACCTCATATGCATGCAAAAGCTGGACAGTGACTAAGGAAGACTGTAGAAGAATTGATGGTGTTGGAAGAGAATACTAAATATGCCATGGGCTGCCAAAAGAACCAATACATCTGTTTTGGAAGAAGTGCAGCCAGAGTGCTCCTTAGAGGCCAAGATGGCCAAACTTCGTCTCTCATACTTTGGACACATTGTCAGGAGGGAAAAGTCGCTGGAGAAGGATATCATGTTTGGTAAGATGTAGGGTGAGAGGAAAAGAGGAAGACCCCCAACAAGATGGATTGGCCAGGTGGCAGCATCAATGGACTCAGTAGTGAGGTTGGCCCAGGATCGGACATTGTTTCGTTCTGCTGTGCATAAGGTCGCTATGAGTCGGTGCCGACTCGATGTCACCTAACAACAACAACAACAACTGTACATCTGACAATTAATTACTAACATTTACTGAATGCCTACTATGTCCCAGGAAGCACAATGGCTCTGTAGGATAAGCAATGGACTACACAGCACAAGGTTGGTGATTTGAGACCACCAGTCACTCTATAGGAGAAAGAGGAGACCTGCTCCCACAAACATTTCCAGCCTCAGAAACCTTATACAGGGTTACTGGGTCAGGACCAACTCAACAGCATTTAACAACTATGTTCCAAGTAGAGTCCTGGTATGGCACTGTACGTTAAGGCGCTGGACTGCAAAGTTGATTTGATCTGCAAGGTTGTCAGTTTAAGCTCACTAGCCATTCGTTCCTTGAAAACCCCAGACAGGATGTGAGTCAGAATCGACTTGACAGCACTGAACAGCAGCAATGTTCCAAGTACTGCTCCAAGTACTTTACATATAATTTCACATTTAATCCACACAGAGATCTTATTAAGTACAAATGGTAATGTTACCTTCATTTAACCAGAAACCAAGGCATAGAGATTAAGTAGCATGTCTAAAGCCATAGAGTTAGTTAGTGCTAGAAACATAATTCTGTAGTCTGATTCTAGAGTCTATTTCTTGATTCTATGATACAGCCATTGTGATATACTAATATTATGAGAATTTAATTTGTAGAAGTTGGTTGGTAAACCCTCTGTAGTAACGTATTTTAACTTGACCAGAGAAAGTATTTCACAAGCAAAGACAAATTTGTACCTATATCATAAACTTCAAAGTTGTCAGCCTAAACTTCTTCCTAGTCTGTCTTAATCCCTGCTAAAACATGTGCACCATAGGTAACCTACTGGTATCTAAAATTCCAGTGGCATTGCTACCAATATCACAGCAACACACAAACCATCACACAATACGAAAAGCTGACAGACGAGTAGTGGAAGTTTATGAGGTTCATGAACAGCAATGGAACACTATTGGATATTGTGCAGGAAGCTATACCTCTCAGGTTGGAAGGCACCCAAAATACAACAGAAGAATAACTGCCTCCTCAAAAGTAGAGCTGACCTTAATGTACATGGAGTTAAGCTTTTGGGACCTTCATTTGCTGATGAGGTACAACTAAGAATGAAAAGAAATAGATGCAAACATCTATTAATAATCATAACGTGGAATTAAAAAATATGAACCAAGGAAAATTGGGAAGTTCCAAAAACAAAACGGAATGCATAAAGATCAATACTCTAGGCATTAATGAGCAGAAATGAACTGGTACTGGCCATTTTAAACCAGAGAACGTATGTTTACTATGACAGAACAAAAAATGAAGAGGAATAGTGTTGCATTCATGATCTGTCTGAAAGTACTATCTGTGAAAGGATAATATTCACATGCTTCCATGGAAGACCATATAACACCACTATTACTCAAATTTATCCAACAACCACAAAAACCAAGGATGATGAAATTGAATTAATTCAACCAACTTCTTTTGAAACCAATCAAATATGCAATCAAAATAATGCAATGCACTGATAATTACTGATGATAAATGCAAAAATTGGAAACAAGGAGGAAAGATCAGTAGTTGGAAAATATGGTCTTGGTGATAAAAACAATATTTGAGATCACAAAATAGAATTTTGCAACACCAATGACTTCTTCATTGCAAAATACCTTTTTTCAACAACATAAATGGTGACTACACATATGGACTTCACCAGATGAAATGCACAGGAATAAAACTGACTACAAATGTGGGAAGAGACCGTAGAAAAGTTCCATATCATCAATTGCTCATATGCAAGTTGAGACTGAATTAAGAAAATTAAAACCATCCCAGGAGAGCCAAAATATGACCTTAAGTATATATATCCCACCTGAATTTAGAGACCATCTCAAGAATAGATTTGATGCATTAAACACTAATGACCAAAAACCAGCAAAGTTGTAGGATGACATCAAAAACATCATACATAAAGAAAGCAAAAGGTCATTAAGAAGAAAGAAAAGACCAAAGTTGATGTTGGGAAAGACTGAAACTTTTTCTTAAAAATAGAGAAGCTAGTGAATAGAAGAAATAATGAAGTAAGACCACTGAACAGAAAATTCCAAAGGATAGCTCAAGAGACAAAGTATTACAATGAAATGTACAAAGACCTGAGTTAAAAATCAAAAAGGAAGAACACACTCAGAATTTTTCAAGCTGAAAGAACTGAAGGAAGAAACTCAAGCTTCAAATTGCAATACTGAAGGATTCTATGGGCAAAATTTTCAAGGATGCAGGAAACATCAAAAGAAGATGGAAGGAACATAAAAATCACTGTAACAAAAACAACCAGTCCATGTTCAATCATTTCAGGAGGAACCATATAATTAAAAACTGATGAACTGAAGGTAGAAGTCTAAGCTATATCAAAGGCACTGACAAAAAACAAGGCTCCAAGAACTGACAGAATACAAATTGAAGTGTTTCAACAAACTAATGCAAGTGTCGGAAGCACTTGCTTGTCTATTCCAATAAATTCGGACGACATTTACATGGCCAACTGAATGGAAGAGAACCACATTTGTGCCTATTCCAAAGAATGATGAGACAAAAGAATGTGGAAATGATCATTAATATCACATGCAAGTAAAATTTTGCTGAAGGTAATTCAAAAACAGCTGCAACAGTACAAATTGACAGAAAGCTGCCAGAAATTCAAGCTGGACTCAGGAGAGGATGTGAATGAGGGTTGTCATTGTTAATGTCAAATAGATCTTGGATAAAAACAGTGAATACCAGAAAGATGCTTATGTGTGCTTTATTGACTATGCAAAGGCATTCAACTGTGTGGATCATAACAAACTATGGATAGCATTGTGAAGAATGGGAATTCCATAACACTTGATTATGTTCAAGAGGCACATGTACATAGACCAAAAGGCTGTCATTTGAATAGAACAAGGGGATACTGAATGGTTTAAAAACAAGAAAGCTGTGCACCAGGGAGGCACATACTCATTATTTAATCTGTATGATGAGCCAATAATCTAAGAAACTGAATTTATGAAGAACATGGCATCAGGATTTGAGGAAGGATTAACAACCTTGCTTACTGGAAGTAAAGAGTACTTGAAATACTTATTGATGAAGATCAAAGTGTACAACCTTCAGTACGGGTTGCACACCTCAATGTACAGAGACCAAAAATACTCACAATTGGACCAGTAAATGACATCATTATAAAAGAAGTTAAGATTGAAGTTGTCAAAGACTTCATTTTACTTGGATCAATAGTCAAATACTTCATTTTACTTGGATCAATAATCACCACTCATGGAAGCAGTAGTCAAGAAATCAAACACATATTGTATTAAGCAAATCTTTACAGACCTCTTTAAAGTGTTAAAGAGCAAAGACATCACTTTGAGGACTAAGGTGCACCTAACCCAGGCCTTGGTATTTTCAATAGCCTCATATGCATGAGAAAGCTGGATGAATAAGGAAGCCCTTAGACAAACTGATCGATTTGAATAGTGGTGGAGAATGCTGAAAGTACCATGAACTGCCAGAAAACCAACAAATCTGTCTTTGAAGAAGTACACCCAGAATGTTCAATAGATATCAAGGTTACGGGAACTCTTCTTTCATATTTGGGCATTTGTCACAAGGGAATATCATGCTTGGAAAAGTGGACGGTCACTGAAAAAGAGGAAGACGTCAACCAAATAGTCTGACACGGTGGCATCAACAATGGGCTCAAAACATAACAACTGTGAAGATGGCACTTGACAGGGAAACGCTTCATTTTGCTATGCATAGGATCACTGTGAGTAGGAACCACTAGAAGGTACCTAACAACATCAGATGAGCTGTTGTTGTTGTTAAGTGTTGTCAATTCGGTTCTGATCCATAGCTACATTGTATAGAGTTTCCGAGGAGTGGGTGGTGAGCCTGAACCACCGACCTTGAAGTTTAAATAGAAAAGCGTAAAACTCATACAAAATCAAACCCAGCCCACTGCAATTAATTCGATTCTAATTGCAAGCGACCCTAAGTAAAACTGCCCAAAAGGTTTCCAAAGTTGTACATTTGTACAAAAGCAGGTTGTGGAGCAACTGGTGGGTTCAAACCATGTATGTTTCAGTTACTAGTTGAGCACCTAAACACTTAGCTCAAAAGTCATATGGATGTGCGAACTGTGAAACATTCCCTACAACTATACCATATTAACTTATCTACTACATATAAATCAATTTTAAAAGGCTATGGAAAAACTACATGGGCCTTCCATTTCAATCATCCTTCTTTTAAGGGGCCCTGCCTAAGGCAACAGAACCAAGAACTAAAACCAAAACAAACATACTGGAATTCTTGGATCAAGTCATCAGATTACTATGTTAAAATATTTTTCATTTTTCAAAATATATGACTTTGTTTCTGAATGTTTTGTGGGCAAATAAAAACTTGGGTTGGAAAATTAACAAAAGCTTTCAGTAGGTATACATTTTTCCTTATTTTCCTTTCTTTCCTTTAGCATACTTAATTTTAATGATTACAAAATGACTACTCTGCCACAAACACAACAAAGACTATAATGTTTTCTTCAAAACATGTAATTCCAAATTCTAGTCTCTCTTCTTTAATTACTCTTAAGTATGCAGAAGTAATCTGTTCCAAATACAAGTATACATAAATATATACAAACCCTGCCACCAAGCCAATCCCAACTCATAGCAACCCTATTTCTGAGGCTGTAAATCTTTACGGGAGCAAAAAACATCATCTCTCCCCAAAGAACAGCTGGATGGTTTGAATTGCTAACCTCGTGGTTAGCAGTCCAGTGCTTATCCTATAGTATCATAAACCTCTAACAATAGTTAATAGTTATAGGAGCACTTTGTTGTTGTTGTTGTTACCTGCCATCAAGTCAGTTCTGACTCAGTTCAAAAATGGCAGATCTAGGATTCAACTATTTTCCCTATCTTATAGGATCTTTCATTATTCAGTTGTAATGAAATCCAATTTCCTATCCTCTCCACTTGTTATTGTTAAGTCCTGTCAAGGCAGTTTCAATTCATATAAATTGTGTAGAGTTTTCAAGGAGTAGCTGATGGATTTGAGCCATCGATTTTGTGGTGAACAGTCCAGGCCTTATGCTACATCACAGCATAAATCTACCAGCTGAACTATTAACAGTTTTACTAAAATAAACACACAAAAATGAAGTAAAAAAGAAAAAACTCTCACAATATTCCTAACCAGTTCTTTTTCTGTCAGCAGAAAATTAACTTCTTAATTCCTTCAACCATTCCACAGATGGCATCAATTCAAATCCAGTGATTCCATCAATTCAAATCACTGATTACACTTTATCAATGCCCTTTTTAAAACAGAGCAAGAGGAGCAGATCAACCTGGAGTGGCTAGAAGAACAGATGATACTTCTTGAAAGAAAGACCTACAGGAAAAATATAAAACAACATAGGCAGACCGACTGTTACTACAAGAACAAGCAACATGCCTGCCCAGGAAACATCAAGGCAAGTGGTCGGGTCCCCTCAGGGCAAACCCCCTTCCAAGACTAAGACTCAATGGGAATACACGCTCTGATTGGTGACCACACTCGACACCTATAAGGGGAAGTGAGGGAAAAACAGCAACGAAGCGATGAGCTAAGCCCTACAACATTCAATAGACTTCTGTGAACCTGGGTGAAGACCTAGTTGGCCAGCAGTGTGGCAAGACCTGGGAAATCTTGGGCCCAGATTCAGTGACATAGCCACAGAGGACTAGAGTGGATACTGAAGCATCCAGCTGATAAGAAGAGAGGGCATATACATAAAAACACCCACACTTGCAGAAAATACCCACTTGTCCTGGCTTCAATGACTACATGATCAGAGCTCAACCAGAAATAAAAAGAAGAGAAGAAAAAAAAAAGTATTCTCATACAATTTGATGAAATTGACCTACACCTATGGAGGCAGTAGCTCAAAAGAGGGATAAATAAATCCTTACAGCAAGAATCAATCCTATCCCCTCCACACAAAGAGTAGACAGGGATAGGCAACTTGGACATTGGCTACCCAAAATGGGGGGCGGGGGGTACAAAGGCAAGAAGTTACTGGCTTACAAGCTTTCAAGAGGGAACCTAGATCCAGAGGGCCTGGAGGAAGGTAGAATCTCCAGTGAGTAGTATTCAATCTGACTAGGCGGGGCTGATGCAATGAAATGCAGACGGGTCTCTTGTGATACAATAGTGAATAATTGTTATCAGGACTGATTGTGAGGGTTGGAAATGTAAAGGTAGATGTTTTATAGCAAGGAGGGGAGTGATTAACTTTTCAGTCTAGGAGCAGAGGTCCCTGGGACCATCAAGGGAGAAGAGCAGAGAGCGGGACCCTACCCAGAGAAGCAGTGATGCCTGAAATGGAGCCAGAGATGATGACGTGGAGCGATGGAGCGGCTGGAGACTTTAGATCCAGAGAGGGAAAGCGATGGTGTGCTGAAGACCTGGGGGGCACGGGGGAAGGATAGCATGAAGGGGATTGTAACCATGGCAATGAGACAATATACAATGGAATGAATGTAAAACTAATGTTCTCCCATATAAACTATCATATAATTCACAATAAAACATCTAAGAAAAAATAACACAGAGTAAGAGGGCATCTAGAATTAATAAAATATTCTAGGCACAGCACAATCATTTCAAAATAGAAAAAAATCTAACTCTGTTTTCTCAAATTCAAATAAAGCAACCCAAAATTTATTTAATCAATTAGGCAGCCATATTCCCAATGATTCTTGCCTGGTTTACATTCAAGGAAAAGAATTCCCCAACTCTCACATTACAGGCATATCTCAAAGACATTGTGGGTTTGATTCCAGACTACCACAATAAAGCGAGAATCACAATGAAGCAAGTCACACAAAATTTTTTATTTCCCAGTGTATAGAAATTATGTTTGTGCTACACTGCAATCTATTAAGTGTGCAACAGCGTTAGGAAAAAAGTTTGAAATGTGGTAATTACCAAAATGTGACACACAGACATGAAGTGAGCACATGCAGTTTGAAAAATACTGCCAACAAACTTGCTTATTGCAATGTTGCTGCAAACCTTCAGTTTGTAAAAAACGCAGTTTCTGCGAAGTGCAATAAAACAAGCTATGCTTGCATTATTAAGGAATTAAGTCCATGAGTTCTCTGGATCCACGTGCAAATCATTTATTCTGCTTAAATTTTATTTCTTTTATCTGGTCAATTAACTTCCCAATGGATAGCTTTCAGGATACACACTCACCATCCAAAATCAGCAATTATGCTTCAGTTTCTTAAATTTACAAAATTATTCACCATGACATAATTAACCCCACAAAAATCAATAATAAAACTTTTAACAAGATAAAAGAGAACCCTGAAACTTGTTCGTGGGGATCTCTGTCTAAGTACCATCAAAACCCTTATCAGTCTTCTTTGAATGTACTCAGTACCCACAATAGCAACCAGACCCATTCCTAACGGTGTCTTTAAGAATATGCAGTGAGTCAAAACTGGAACATAAGGTCTTATTTAGTCTTACTTAGTTAGCCTAGTATTAGACAATGGACTACTAACTACAAGGTGGGCAGTTCAAACCCACTAGGCACTCCACAGGAGAAAGTCAAAGCTGTCTGCTCCCATAAATATTTACAGTTTTAGAAACCCTACTATGTAAGATGTGTATAACTCAGAATCAACTCCATAGCAATGGGTTTTGTGTTTTGTTTGTTTTGGGGGAAGATGGATTAGTGTAAGAAAAATTAGTGTAAAAATCCAATGATTTTAGATCTGTACATGCAGCAGTAGATATGATTGTGATGAAGAATATGCTGTAAAATTGTTCAATCATTTCACAGTGAGTACAAATTTGTATAAAAATATAACAGATTCTGAGCTATAACAGCACTGCCTAGCTAAAAGACAGTAACACCCTGCTAAAGGATGGCAGTTGGCCTTACCACTTTGAATGTGTGTGGTTCTCCAAAGCCCTGCCAATAATCCAATCTCATGGATCAGGTACCTGTAAGAGTTCACTACACATCTTCTAAATCCCTCATTCCAGGGCTTCCAATCCATAATTTTTCCAGTCTGGTTACTTTAACAAATCACCAATATTGTAAAAATTCAGATGTTAAAATGGACTGGTATTGGCTATTTTGAATCTGACAATCATATGGTTTACTATGTCAGAATAAAAATTTGAGAAGGAATAGCAATACATTCATCATCAAGAAGCACATTTAACGATCCATCTTGGAAGGAAGGGATGGTTGGTCCGAAGTATGGTGAGACCTGTGGACTCCTAAGTCCTTGGACAAGGACATAGCCACAGGGGGTTAAAGCTGAGAGTGAAGTGTCTGACAAACTGATATAAACTGAGGGGAGCCGTAAAAGAACGTCTTACCCTGTAGATAGTACTCATTTGACCTAGCCTTGATGGCTTGATGATTAGATCTCAACTAGAGTAAGAGGGGGGTTTTTTTTTTTTGAGAAAGGAAACAAGTATTTATTTTTTTTTTTTTTTTTACTTTTCTTTTTTTTTTTTTTTTGATTTTGTAGCTAAAATTTTTTAGAGGGAAGAGTCTTCATATCAAGTTATCTATCCTATCCCCTCTATATACAGGGTTGATAGGGACGGGAAACTTAGACACTGGCTACCTAAACACTAAAGACCCAAGACCAGAAGAATTGTGGGATGACATCAAGAACATCATACATGAAGAAAGCAATGAGTCATTAAGAAGACAATAAAGAAGGAAAAGGTCAAAATGGATGTCAGAAGAGACACTGAAACTTGCTCTCCAGCATAAAGATGCTAAAGCAAATGGAAGAAATGAGGGGGTACAAGACCTGAACAGAAAATTTCAAAGATCAGCTCAAGAAGATAAAGCCAAATATTACAAAAAATTGTGCAAAGATCTGTAGGCAGAAAACCAAAAAAGAAGAACAAGCTGAGCATTTCTCAAGCTGGGGAAACTGAAGAAAAAATTCAAGCCTCGACTTGTGTTATTGAAGGATTCTCTGAACAAATTATTGAATGATGCAGAAAGCATCAAAAGAAGATGGAAGAAATACACAGAGTCACTGTACCTAAAGGAAATGGCTGATGTTCAACCATTTCAAGATACAGCATATGATCAAGAGCCAATGATACTGAAGGAGGAAGTCCAAGATGCATTGAAGGAATTGGCAAAGAACAAGGGACCAAGAATTGATGGTATACAAATTGAAATCTTTCAAGAAAGT
>NW_006408649.1:7627447-7628605 GCF_000296735.1 Chrysochloris asiatica | reverse complement strand
AGTATGAGTATTCCAGGACACTTAATTGTACTTCTGAGAAATCTGTACCTGGACCAAGAGGCAGTTGTTCGAACAGAGCATGGGAACACTGAATGGTTTAAAATTAAGAACAATGTGCGACAGGGTTGTATTCTTTCACCATACTTATTCAACCTGTATGCTGAGCAAATTAATCTGAGAACCTGGCTTATATGAAGAAAAACATGGCATCAGGATTGTAGGAAGACTCATTAACAACCTGAGATATCCTGATGATACAACCTTGTGAAAGTGAAGTGGACTTAAAAAACTTACTGATGAAGATCAAAGAGCACAGCCTTCAGTATGAATTACATCGCAATGTAAAGAAAACAAAAATCCTCACCACTGGACCAACAAACAACATTCTTATCAATGGAGAAAAGATTGAAGTGGTCAAGGACTTCATTCTTCTTGGATCAACTATCAACACTCATGGAAGCAGCAGTCAAGAAATCAAAGGATGTATTACATTAGGCTAATCTGCTGCACAGGACCTTTTCAAAGTGTTGAAGAGCATAGATGTCAGCTTGAGAACTATGGTGTGCCTGACCCAAGCCATGGTATTTTCAATAACCTCATATGCATGTGAAAGCTGTACAGTGAATAAAGAAGACTGTAGAAGAATTGATACTTTTGAGTTATGGTGTTGGAGGAGAGTATTGAAAGTGCCATGGGCTGCCCATAGAACCAACAGATCTGTGTTGGAAGAAGTGCAGCCAGAGTGCTCCATGGAGGCCAAGATGACCAAACTTCATCTCTCCCTGATTGGCCAGCAGTGTGGCAAGACCTGGGGACTCTTGGGCCCAGAATCAGTGACATAGCCACAGAGGACTAGAGTGGAAAGTAAAGCGTCCATCTGATAAGAAGAGAGGGCATATGTACAAGAACACCCATACTTGCAGATAACACCCACTTGACCTGGCTTCAATGACTGGATGATCAGAGTACAACTAGAAGAAGAAAGAAGAGGGAAAAAAGCGTAATCTGGTACAATTTGATGAACTTTGACCTACACCTATGGATGCAGTAGCTCAAATGAGCAAACAAATCTTTACAGCGAAGAGCATTCCCACCACCTCCATACACAGAGTAGACAGGGATGGGCAACTTGGACATTAGCTACCTAAAGTGTGTGTG
>NW_006408649.1:7608455-7626661 GCF_000296735.1 Chrysochloris asiatica | reverse complement strand
CCGACTCGATGGCACCTAACCACAACAAAACCTAAAATGGGGGGTGGGGGGGGCTATAAAGGCTTGAAAGGACTGGCTTACAAGTTTTCAAGAGGTAGTTTAGTTTCAGAGTGCGCTTGGGGAAGGTAGATAGCCCACTGAATAGTTTTCATCTTGTCTAGACAGGTCTGGTGAAAGGAGATAGGGATAAGATTCTTATGATTCAATAGTAAATAGTTATCATGACTAATTATGACTGTCACAACTGCAAAAGTAAAAGTTTTGTAATAAAATGGAAGGAACAGTTAATCTTACAGTCCAGAACAGAGGATCCTAGGACCATCAAGGGAGAAGAACACCAGCAGAATGTGGAACTCTATTCACAGAAGCAGTGACACCACAGATGAAGCAGAGATGTGTACACAGAGAGACAGAGCAGCCAAAGACTTTAGACTAATGGACAGAAAAAGGCGTGTGCTGGTGGCCAAGAGGCAGGCTTACAGAATGTGCCCTTTGGTTGTTTACATGATTATATATTCCTGGGTGTTTTTATATACATCCCTCCCCTCCCACTACCACCACCAAAAAAGAACCAAAACAAAAAACAAAGGGAATAGTAGCAAATACTGTTGAATGATGATGCACAGAGGAAACTGTAATCATTGCAATGAAACAATGAGTGTAAAAATGATGTTCATCCATGTAAACTATCACCCAATTCACAATTAAAGCTTATAATTTTTTTTTTTAAAGGAAAGTTCTTTGCAGTACATTTGCCCAATGCAGTGTTATTTGATTTTTTGACTGCTACTTCTATAAGCACTAATTGTTGAGCAAAATAAAATGAAATCCTTGAAAATTTCAATCTTTTCTCCCTTTACCATGATGCTGTCTATTGGTCCAATTGTGTTGTAATCCATATTATACTCTTTGATCTTCATTAATAAGTATTTCAAGTACTCTTCACTTCCAGCAAACAAGGTTGTGACATCTGCATATCACAGCATATTAATGAGCCTTACTCCAATCCTGATGCCACGTTCTTTTTCATATAATCCAGCTTGTCAGATTATTTGCTCATCATACAGATTGAATAAGCATGGTGAAAGGATACAACCTGATGTACACCTTTTTTATTTTCAAAACCAGTTAGTCTCCCACTGTTCTGTTTGAAGGACTGTCTCTTGTTCTATGTACAGGATCCTCATGAGCAAAATAAAGTGTTATGAAATTCCTATTCTTTGCGAAGTTACCCGTAGTTTATTATGATCCACACAGTCAAATGCCTTTGCATAGTCAATAAAACACAAGTAAACATTAAAAAAAAAAAAAAAAAAAATCTGTCTTAGAGTATAAAGCTGTCGATGATAACAGTCATACTACTGTGTGAAAGGAAGACCGGAGTTTTGGTGTGGTACTGTGGGTTAATGCACTGGACTGTAAAGTCAGTTTGAACTGTAAGGTCGGCAGTTCAAGCTTGCCAGCCGCTCCTCAGAAACCCCATACAGAGTCACCTATGAGTCAGAACCGACTCTACGGCACTTAACAACAACAAAAACAATGAGGAAGACCAGTTAATACTATTTTTCAAATTTATACACCAACCATTAAAGCCTGTGAGGAGGAAATTGAAGAATTCTACCAACTTCTTCAGTCTGAGATTGGTCAAACACGGAACCAAGAAGTATTGATAATTACTGGCAATTGGAATGCAAAGGTTGGAAACAAAGAAAAAAGATCTGTATTTGGATAATATGGCCTTGGTGATAGCAACTATGCTAGATATCACATGATAGAGTTTTACAAGATCAATGACTACTTCACTGGAAATACCTTTTTTAAATAACACATGGATCTAACCAGATAGAATACACAGAAATAATATTGACTACATCTGTGAGACAAGATGGTGGGAAAGTATCATATCATAAGCCAAAACAAGACTAGGGACAGATAGTGGAAGAGACCATCAACTGCTTATATACAAATTCAAGCAGAAGCTCAAAAAAATTAGTATAAGTCAAGAAGAGCCAAAATATGACTTTGAATCTATACCAACTGAATGATGAGATGATCTGAAGAACAGATTTGATGCATTAGACACTAAAGACAGAAGACCAGGAAAGTAGTGAGCTGACATTAAGAACATCATACAGAAAGAAAGCAAAAGATCATTAATAAGACAAGAAAGAAGGAAAAGACCAAAATGGATGTCAGAAGAAACATTGAAACTTGCTCTCCAGTTTTGAGATGCTAAAGCAAATGAAAGAAATGAGGAGGTAAAAAAGCTAAACAAAAATTTCAAATGGCAGCCCAAGAAAACAAAGTCAAATATAATAATGAAATGTGCAAAGACCTCGAGTTAGAAAACCAAAAAGGAAGAACATGCTCAGCATTTCACAAGATGAGGGAAATAAAGAAAAAAATCAAGCTTCGACTTGCAATCTTAAAGAATTCTTTTGGCAAAATATTGAATGACTTAGAAAACATCAAAAGAAGACGGAAGGAATACACAGAGTCACTGTACCAAAAATAAATGGCCAATGCACAACCATTTCAAGAGGTAGCATATGGTCAAGAACCAGTAATCCTGAAGGAAGTTCAACTTGCATTGAAGGCACTGGCAAAGAACAAGGCTCCAGGAATTGATGGAATACAAATTGAAATATTTCAACAAACTGATGTGGCACTGGAGGCACTCACTTATCTATGCCAAGAAATTTGGAAGATAACTACCAGGCCAAGTGACTGGAAGATATCTATATTTGTGCCCATTCCAAAGAGAGGTGATCCAACGGAATGCAGAAATCATCTGATGATATCATTAATATCGCATGCCAACTAAAATTTTGCGAGAGATAATAGAGAACTGTCAGAGGTTTAAGCCAGATTCAGATGGGGTGTGGAAAGAGGGATATCACTGCTGGTTATCAAATGGGCCTTGACTGAAAGTAGAGTACCAGAAAGATGTTTACCTGTACTTTATTGATAACACAAAAGCTTTCGATTGTGTGGATCATGACAAGCTATAGACAACACTATAGAGAATGTGCATTCCAGAACACTTAATCGTGATCATGAGGTGACTCTGAATGGTTTAAAATTAGGAAAGGTGTTTGCTAGGATTGTTTTCTTTCACCTTACTTACTCAGTGTGTATTCTGAGCACATAATCCGAGAAGCTGGATTATCTGAAGAAAAACATGGCATCAGGATTGGAAAAAGACTTATTAACAACATGAGATATGCAGATGATACCACTTTGCTTGCTGAAAGCAAAAAGGACTTAAAATACTGACTGATGAATACCAAAGACCACAAGTATGGGATGGACCTCAAATCCTCACCACTGGATCAATAAATAATAGTCATATAAATGGAGAAAAGATGGAAGTTCTCAAAGACTTAATTTTGCTTGGATCCATCATCAACACCCATGGAAGCAACAGATAAGAAATCAAATGGCATGTTGCATTAGGCAAATCTGCTGCACCAGAACCCTTTAGTTTTCAAGAGCAAAGACGTCAGTTTGAGGATAAGGTACACCTGCTGATCCAAGCAGGTAGTTTCAATTACCTCATATGCATGTGAAAGTTGGACAATGAATAAGGAAGATCACAGAAGAATTGATGCATTTGAATTATGGTGTTGTAGGAGAATTAATTAAAAGTATCATGGACTACCAAATGAACAAACAAATATGCACTGGAAGAAGTACAGCCAAATGTTCCTTGGAAGCCAAGATGGCCAGACATCTGCTCTCATACTTTGGGCGTGCTATCAGGAGGGACCAGTGTCTGGTAAAGTGGAGGGTTGGAGAAAAAGAGGAAGACCCCCCAACAAGAAAGAATGGCACAGTAGCAGCTGCAATTCGCTCAAGTATAGCAACGACTGGGAGGTGGGCACAGGACAGGGCAGAGTTTCGATCTGCTGTGCATAGAGTCACTATGAGTCCGTACCAATTCAACGGCAACTAACAACAACATGCAGTCCCCTGTGCAAATATCAATTTATGGACAACTCCTACTTGCTGTTTTAGCAGAATTTTGGGCCAGTTTGAACTGGTTCTGTCATGGACTAACAAAGTGAAACAAATACAAATCTGAATTCTTACAACTTGGGTGACTGGTGACAGTAACCAGACTAGAAAAATTATGGGTGGAAACCCTGGAAATGAGGGTCTTGGAAGAGGCATAGTGAACTTTCAGGAGCTTCATCCAGGAGATTGGATTATTGGCAGGGCTATGGAGAGTCACATACATTCAAAATGGTAGGGTCAGCTGCCACCATTACCTTACATAATGCATACATGGTATACTGGTGCTGTGCCAGAAGATCAGCATTGGACAGCTAACCACAAGATTCATGGTTCAAACACCAGCTGCTCCGTGGAAGCCATATGAGTCAGAACTGACTCTAAGGCACTTACAATAATGCATACAAGTCTAATCAACAAAGAAAGAGTAATGAAGTGGAAAAAAAGGGTTAGTCTGTCATGACTTGTTTCTTAAAAGAACTAATGCTGCTTTATCCTAATCATTGCTTTTCTTAAAGCTCTACCAAAAGGAGTAACAAAGTACAGGTAGAGTGAAGCACAGAATTTGAGTCTCTATAATTTAACTATAAGGACAAAAGATAAAAGTCTCAAATACTGAGGAGATAAAAACAGAAACATTATAGCTCCTTATTTAATAATAAAAATGTAGCATTTATTGCAAAAATTTATAAAATTTCAAGTTGATACTTTGGCCTACAAAGATACATTTTAGATTTATATTAGTTATTAAAAAATCTAAGTTGGATTTAATACAAGGGGTTTCAAAAAGTTCATGGAAAAATTCCATTGTATTTTTATTTTTGAAGCCAGCTTGTATATCTAAGTAAATTTCACTTAATTAAACAAATAATATTAAACAGAATAGGCAACAATTAAAAAAACAACAACCGGTAATTCTGGCTGAATATTATCATGTGAAACCAGTTTGGCCCATAATCTAAATTACAATGATTCAGAGTTAAATGAGACCTGGTAGACATAGAACAATTCCTTCATTTCATAGACAGGGACACTGAGGCTGTCATAGATACAATGGTTAATCAAGGTTATCAAAAAATACTTAAGGCACGGCTGGGCTGCCATTGATGTTTTCCAAAATTGGGGGAAGGAAGGAAGAAGGGAATAACACCAATAAAAAACTTTCTTACCAGCTGGACTTCACCAAAAGCACCTCTTCCAATCACTTTTACAACATCATAGTCTTCTGCCTTCATCTGTAGACCTCTAATTTTTTTCACAATTTTCTCATCTATAATAGAAAAATCACCATATGTGTAATATCAATCATATTTAACTATTAATAATCACCATATATGTAAACAAATTTTCATTTCAAGGAACCAGATTTAATTTTCAGTTAAACCCAATACTTTTAAATGCTACTTTAAAAAAATTTTTAAATACCCACTAACTTAATATCAATGAACCAAAAATCTCTATGAATCATTAACATATATAAACCAACACTGGTGGTAGTGGTGGTTGTGTGCCATCAAGTCAGTGCCAGCTCACAGAGATACTGTATAGAGTTTCCAAGGCTATAAATATTTATGAGAGCAGATAACCTTATCTTTCTCCCATGGAGCAGCTGGTGGATTTGAACTGCTGACCTTGGGGTTAACAGCCCAACACATAAACCATGCCACCAGGGCTCCTTTAACGAACACTACTGATTATCAAATAGTTGTTATTTTTGTTAAGTGTCACTGAGTTGGTTCTGACTCATAGAGACCCTGGGTTTCTAAGGAGCAGCTGGTGGGTTTGAACTGCCAACTTTGCAGTTAATAGTTCAAGGTTTATCCTACAGCACCATTGTAGAAAGGTTGTTTTTACATGCCATCGAGTCAGTTCCTATTCACAGTGACCCTGTATACTACTTCTGAGGAGTTAAAAATTTACTGTGTGCTACAGAGTAATGACCCAAGAAATTCTGGTGTGCATTCTGAATCATGAAAGAAATTTTAAGCTACTTCCAAGGTTAATCTTACTTGTTGTTAAGTGCCTTTGAGTCAGAGCCAACTCATAGTAACCCTGTATAGGGTTTCTAAAGAGCAGCTGGTTAGTATTGAATTTTAATAGCCCACTTCTTTGAAAACTGTTAACTGTATCTATGGTAACTACAGTAAATATGTTTTATAATTTAAAAGTTTATTGTGATGATATAAAAGGTTGGTGGTTCAAACCCACCAGCAACTCCATTGACGAAAGATGAGGCTATTTGCTCTCAAAAAGATTTATAACCTTGGAAATCCTATATAGGGCTGCTATGAGTCTGAACCGACTCAATGGCACTGGGTTTGGATTGGTTTGGGGTTTGTTTTGTTTTGTTTTTTTGAAGGTGGTCAGTGAGGTAGACACTGGCTTTGACAGTGTCTTGCTCAGAATCATTCCCACCCCTCCTAGACACAGAGTGGACAGGGATGGGCAACTTGGACACTGGCTACCCAAAAAAGGGGGGTGGGGGGCTACAAAGGCAAGAAGTGACTGGCTTACAAGCTTTCAAGAGGGAACCTAGAACCAGAGGGCCTGGAGAAAGGTAGAATCTCCAGTGAGTAGTATTCAATCTGTCTAGGTGGTGCTGATGCAATGAAATCCAGATAGGTCTCTTGTGATACAATAGTGAATAACTGTTATCAGGACTGACTGTGAGAGTTGGAAAAGTAAAGGTAAACGTTTTATAGCAAGGAGGGGCGTGATTAACTTTTCAGTCTAGGAGCGGAGGTCCCTGGGACCGTCAAGGGAGAGGAGCAGAGAGCGGGACCCTACCCAGAGAAGCAATGATGCCTGAAATGGAGCCAAAGATGATGATGGGGAGCGATGCAGCAGCTGGAGACTTTAGATCCAGAGAGGGAGAGCGACTGTGTGCTGAAGATCTGAGGGGCATGGGGGAAGGATTGCATGGAGGGGATTGTAACCATGGCAATGAGAGGATATACGATGGAATGAATGTAAAAGTAATGTTCTCCCATGTAAACTATCATGTAATTCACAATAAATCATTTAAAAAAAGAAAAAAGAAAGTGTCTTGCTCTTAGAATTCAACTTCATCGTGTCTTAAATACTGACAAATATTAAGAGTTAACACATAGGTGGTTTGGGAGAAATATGAGGCTTCCTGTTCCCATGAAAAAGTAAAGCCTCAGTAACTCTATACAGACTACTCTTTTGTCAGTTTATCGTACTGTGGTAGCCTGTGAGTTGCTGTGATTCTGAAAGCTATGCCACCAGTATTTTAAATACCAGCAGGGTCACCCATGGTGGACAGGTTTCAGATAAGCTTCCAGACAAAGACTAGGAAGAAAGAGTGACGAACTACTTCTGAATCTTTAGTCAGTGAAAACCTTATGAATAGCAGAGAAACATTGTCAGATATAGTGCCGGAAAATGAGCCCCTCAGGTTGGAAGAACAATAGTGAGGTTGGCCCAGGATCAGGCAGTGTTTCGTTCTGCTGTGCATAAAGTCGCTATGGGTCGGTACCGACTCGATGGCACCTAACAACAACAACAACTCTATACAGACAGGGTCGCTATGAGTCGGAACCAACTCAATAGCACTTAACATCAACAACAGCTACATATATGGTAATAATTGTCTTCATACTTTTTTTAGCTGCACCTCAATGTCTACATTTACACAAATATAAGTTTATTAGGTCTCTGAGTAGTAATGCTGAGCAAAATCTAGAGTTGTCAATATTCATTTAAAGTTTCCCCAGCAAATGCTATAAAGAACCTGTCCTGAACTAGTTTTGATAATTTATACAAAATCTTTAACCTTATCTACTTTACATCATAACTTTGCCTACTCTTTAAAGCATACTATAACTCAGTTCTACAATTTTGCTTTGCAAATAAAGGATGTGAGTTTTAAAATAAATTAAGTGTAAAACTAAACTAATTAATCATTTATGGATTGCATAATATTAATCAAATAATCTCAAAAGTATAGCGATGTGATCAGATGATGAAGTTTAAACACAACTTACATCTATTTAAGAAATTATCTATATTCTTGTTTTTCCTCAGAGCAGGAAAATCCAAATCAAGGACCAAGGAATTCAAGCCATCCTGTTTCATAAAAGACAAAAAGAGAACGGAAGTTGTTACAATTTTCAACCATTCAAAAAAAAAAAAAAAGGTCTAAATGTGTGTTGTTCTCATTAAATACATGTCAAGTCACTTTGATACGGTATTATCCAGTGGCTCCATATTCAGCAGGTTTAACTAGTTTTCCAACCACTGCCGAGAATATTAGAACTGAACCTACCATGTGTTGTTATATCCTTGTCCACATCAAATACTACCAGAAGCTCAAGATGCTATGAACATAATGTTTGTCCTTCTATTACTTGTCATTCTCCCAAGCTTTTCTCTATTATAAAACCTAAAGGCAATGTGAGCCTACCCTGATTTCCCTTCTCCATCCTTCCTTAACTGAAATTTGGCTGGTTGCCTTCTAATTGCTGTTTTCTCCTGTAATTTTCTTGCATGTAAGCCTTGTCCAAGTTTTTCTGGTGTGTTTTTTTTGTTTTGTTTTGACCCTCTTTCCTACACACATATTTCAGGCATCAAAGACAAGGCTAATGCCATCCTTTGTTGCCCAATTCTACTTCTGTATAATTTCTTCTCTATTCTTCTTTAAAGACTTTTTTAGAAGCTCAGCACTGTTGCTATTATCTACTGAACCACTAGTCATTCCTCTGCCACTTCACCAACTTTGTTTCTTACTACGATTACTTCAACCATCACTCCTTGGGCAGCGACAAAAATAGTGGTTGACATACTGTGATTCTAGAGACTCCGCGCCCCCCCCCCCAACGAAATGGATTGGCACAACAGAAGCAGCATATAATTGGGAAGCTGGCACAGGACTGCACCAACTTTCATTCTGTTTCATTCTGTTGTGCATAAGGTTGCTATGAGTCAGAACCAACTCAACAGCACCTAATAACAATAAGAGACAAGTTACGTAGGTCCAAACCCTGACTCCACTCATATGTGACTTGGGCAAGTTATTTAACTTTTCTGTATCATATTTCCCATACATGTATATATGTAAATATACAAATACATACACATGAGGGAATTTCAAAAGAATTTGTGGGGAGTCTTTTTTTTTTTTTTTTTTTAAAGCTTTTATTTGAGTGATAGTTTACAGGGTAGATCATCAGTTTTATACTCAACAAATCATATTTTGTTTCCTGCAATTATTACAATCCCCTCCATTCACCATCAGCTAATAGTATTTACCTATAGTCCATTCTTTTTTTTTTTTTAAGGTTTTTATTATGGATTGAATGACAGTTTACAGGGCAGATCATCAGTTTTACAATCAACAAATCACACACCTTGTTTTATTACAATGATTATAATCCCTTCTATGTACCATCAGTTAACAGTATTTCTCTCTACTCACTTTAGCTCTTTTTTAAAAAAACAAACAAACAAACGAACACTCAGGCATATATAATAATTTACACCTCCAAATGGCACATTCTGCAAGTCTGCCTCCTGGCCATCAGCTCTTAGTCCCTTTCTTCCCATGAATCTAGAGTCCTCAGTCGCTCCCTCTCTCCATGACCCCATCTCTGGCGTCACTGCTTCTCTGGATAAGGTCTCACATTCTGTTTGTGTTCTTCTTGCTTGATGGTCCTAGGGTCCTCTGTTTCTGGACTGTAAGTTTAACTACTCCCTATTTTTGTTACAAAATGTCTACCTTTACAATTGTGACAGTTGCAATTAGCCATGATAACAATTACTCACTATTGAATCATAAGAATCTTATCCCCATCTCTTTTCATCAGACCCATCTAGACAAGATGAAAACTATTCAGTGGGAACTCTTTCCTGCCCCACACACTCTTAAACTTTGTAACCTCTTGAAACCTTGTAAACCAGTCACTTCATGCATTTATAATCCCTTCATTTTAGGCAGTCAGTGTCTAAGTTGCCCGTCCCTATCTACCCTGTGTATAGAAGGGATAGCATTGATACTTGATGTGAAGACTCCTTCCCTCTCTGTTGGTATTTAGAGTTACTACCTCTATGAGTATAGGTCAGGTTCATCAAATTGTAGCAATTTACCCTTGTTTCCTTTATTAAAAAATAACATTAATTTTTTTTTTGTATTCTTCGTTTAGTCAAGTTCTGATTATCAAGCAATCAAGGCTAGGTCAAATGGGTACTGTCTGCAAGTTTGGGTGTTCTTGTGCATCTCCCCTCACTTCATATCAGCTGGATGCTTCACTCTTAGCTCCAGCAATCTGTGGCTATGTCCTTGTCCATGGGCTCAAGTGTGTCCAGATCTCACCACATTTTGGACCAACCAGCCTTTCCCTCTTTTCTCTCTCATCTCCAGGCCAATGGGAGTCTATGAAACATGGTTGAACTCAGCCCATTTCTTTATTGCTACTCATGTGGCATCTTTTAATTTCATTTTTCTAAGAACTTTTTGAAGCCCTCTCACTTCAAAACATACATAGACAAGGGACTTCAAAAAGTTTGTGGTAAAATTCCATTATCTTTAAATTATATTTTTCCATGTATTTTTCAAGTCCCCTTGTGTGTGTGTATGCATACATACATACATACTTACATATATATACATATACATACTTATATATATATATATATATATATATAGAGAGAGAGAGAGAGAGAGAGAGAGAGAGAGAGAGAGTTAGTTCTTGTGTGGTGTTGTAGGACATTGCAATGGACCAAAAGGTCAGTTTGAACCGCAACACTGGCAGTTCAAATTCATAACTTGCTCCTCAGAAACCCTATATAGGGTGGTTGTGAGTCTGAACCAACTCGACCACACTTAATAACAACAAATACACACACACATATATATAATTATGTGGACCTATGATGAACTGGGACACTTTTGAAAGTGAAAGTAAAATATACATATACACACATATATGTATAATTTACTTTCACTTTCAAATGTCCCAGTTCGTATGTCCACATAAAAACTTGCACACAATAATGTCACCATGGCACCAACTCAGTGGCACCCAACAACAACAAAGAATAAACGCTGGAATGCAAACCTCAGGGCTGGCACTTGGAGCTACACTTGAGAGAAAGATGAGTTTCTGCACCTGCAAACATATACAACTTCCAAAACCCTATGCAGGGTCACTATGAGTTGGAACCAATTTGACACCACTTAGCAACAACAACATTATATTCATGAGTTTAAAAGGAAAACAACATAATGAAGAAACAAACGAGATCTCAATAGAGAAACAAAGATATTAAAAAGCACTAAGTGGAATTTTTAATACAGAAAAAAATGCAACATCTGAAGAAATAACATTTAGAAGAGTAGAAGAAGTTTACCATTGATAAGCATACATTTCTCTTTTTAACTACTTGGTTGAACTGTGCCCAAAGGTCCACATAAATTAATATAATTACTATTAACAAACACACAAACTTGCACACAAATATTACTGCTGCAATATGCATAAGAGCCAAAGTGTCCTTCAACAAAATGCAATAATAGCCATACAATGGAACATTATTAGGTCTTTTATAAAAAATGAAGTACTGATATAACTTACAACATGGATGATCCTTGAAAATTTATGCTAAGTGAAATAAGCCAAACACAAAAGGGCAGCTGCTACATGATCCCATTTCTATAAAATATCTGTAATAGGCAAATGCATAAAGACAGTGGGTTCGAGCCACCAACTTTTTGGTTAGTAACTAAGCACGTTTAAACATTGCTCCTGCACACTATTAACAGTGAGCAATTGCAAAAAAGTACAAACTTTAATTATTGTCAAGCTCACTTACAACACAAACCAGTTAAGTACTTTCCAAATAAGTTACTGAATCAATCTTTGCTCAATAAATGAACAAACAAGAGAACAATGAATAATAAAGCAGTCCCTTGCAGTGATATGCAGCTGTACTGGATCTTAATGCCTTTAAAATCATGAGCTTCCTATATGAAACTACAAAGGCTATTAATAAGCACATAGTTCACCTCTGTCCCGAAAAAGAGAATTAAACACTGTAAGGCCAAAATCGTAACAGTCTGGAATGGCATGATTCAATGATGTCTGGTTTGTAACATGTGGAGAACTGAAACCTCAACAAATAGAATATTAAAGTTTTAACACATATTTTGTAACAGAATGCCTTCAGTACATAACTTTAACTCTATGAAAACTAAGATCTCAGCTTAATAATCACTTCCTCAGAGAAACCTTCCCTACTGTCTTGACTTAATTCCCCCACTACCATGCTACCAGAGTTCTAGTGTAGCGCTGTGAGTTAATGCACTGGACTGCATAGTTGGTTTGAACCACTAAGTGGGTAGTTCAAGCTCACCAGCTGCTCCTGGAAACCCTATACAGGGTTACTATGAGTTAGAACCAACTCAACGGCACTCAACAACTACATATTACAATTTAAGTTTGCATTTCTTCTATAATAATTTATTTCACTTATAAGCCATGAAGTAAGTTACCTTTCATGTAGATTGCTCATCACTGTATTCCCATGGACTGTTGGAGTGCCACGTACATTGCAGTAATTCAATAAATATGACTTCAGAAATGAAACATTTAAAGCAAAATATTCTCAGATTTTTTGTCTTCCACTAAAATCAGACATATTACCAGGAGGGGCCAGTCCTTGGAGAGGGACATTATGCTTGGTGAAGTGAAGGGTGAGCAAAAAAAGAAGAGTACACCCAGCAAGATGGATTAGCACAGTGGCAGCAGAATGAGAGAAGCAGGCAATGTTGTGTTCTGTTGTACATGAGTCACTATGAGTAGAAACCAACTCAACAACAACAACAAAAGAGTCCAATGAAATTTATACTGGTGTACCATCCCAAGTTATTTACCTTGTATTAAGTAATCCTTGGTTACCTAGAAAATGGGAAAATACAACTTTAGTAAAACACCAAGACAACACATCTGGCGGACTGGTAATTGTTGGATATAAAACAATTAGTGATTAGCTCTCAGACCCAAAGCTCTCAAGCTAACTAGTTACACAAGTTTACTACCAATGATTTTACTAACCTTGTTCATTAACTAACATTCCTATATGAATGTTTTGAACTCCCATTTAAAGCATTATTGTGGGCTTTATTATATCTTCTTCAAGAGAAAAATTAGTCAAGTTGAAATGCAATTTCTGTATGTTAATTCTAATGAACTATAAGATAGCTTTGTAGAACAGATTCATAAATTCATAATATTCATCAAAATTTTCTATTCTACAGTTACAAAATGCTGAACTGAAATGTTTTCTGGTGTAGTTTCTTTTTTCTGCAATTAACTGCCCAATGCACTATTTCTGAGTTTTTTTAGTCAATAGGAAAATATTTTAAGACATACATCATTATTATAATTGCTAATTGGATATCCAATTTTCTCTCTTCAAATGTCCAGTGAATGCTAACAAGCTTCTGATTTTAGAAATACACATAGGTTAAAGAAGCTCCCAATCATTCAACAAGGATTAGTTTGATCCTAATGCATAGCAAGAATAGAAAATCCAAAAATAAGCAGTTCAAACCTACCAGCCACTCCTCAGAAATCCTGTAACAAACAGGTTGATATACTCTACGGCACTTAACAGAAATGGGAACAATAACACTAGTGAGGTACACACACCTTAGAAAAAAATGACCATTTGCAATCAAAAGGGTAGAATTTGCCCAAGGAAAATGTTCAGAATGGTTAGGAAAGAAGGAAGAATGAAAACAGGAAATAAGGAGGAAGCTGGATTAGTGATGCTATAGGATTGCAAACAATGAGATGAAACGAAATGTAGATGAACTGTTAAATGTAAAACTGATGATCTACTCTACAAACCTTCACCCAATTCACAATAAAAAGTTTAAAAATCAAATCAAATCAAAGTCAGTACCAGTTTCACTTCCCTAGTCATGACTGACCCTATAAAAACCAGTTAAAAGCCCTAGAAGAAGCAAGCTAAGGCTCAGGAAAACACAGAATACTATCTACACCTTGTTGTTAAATTTCCCTAGAGTTGACAGAGACTAACAACAACCCAATGTCTAATATATATTCCACTATCCTAGTAAGGAGGAGCTCTGGTAGCATAGCGGTTACGAATCAGGCTGAGAGCCTCAAGGTCAGCAGTTCAAAACTATCAGCTGTTCCGCGGGAGAAAGATGAGGCTTTCTGCTCCCGAAAAGATTTACAGCCTCGGAAACCCTGTACAGGGTCGCTATGGGTCAGAACCTATTCCACAGCACATAACAGCAACATCATCCTAGTGTTTCACTGCAGGATAATGTGCAGGACTTCAAGGTCAGTTTGAACTGCAAGATCAGCAGTTCAAACCTACCAGTCGTTCCTCGGAAACCCTACATAGGGTCACTATGGGTCAGAACTGACTCAATGGCACTTAACAAAAACAACATCCTAGTCCAAATAATTAAACCAGTACTCTGGTACAAAAAAAAAAAAGTAATGTGAACTTGAATAAGTAAAGAGTAAGCTGGAGGATTGCAGAAAACAAAAACAACAGAAAGAGACCTTTTGGGGAACTGTTATTTATCATCTGGTCCAATTCATGACCATCTTGTATAGGGTTTCTGAGCAGCTAGTGAGTTTAAACTGCCGACCTTGTGGTGAGCAGTTCAGTGCTTATTCTAACATCAGCGCCACATCTGGACTTAGATTAAGGGCAAAACTCAGAAAAGTAACTTGAATCTTATTCTCAAAGAATTACGTATACGAATGTTTCTATCAATTATACTTTATCCCTTGCATTTTCAATCATTAAAACTTTTAAAAACACTACAAAAATGCTTTAATATTTCTTCGTACACATCTGAGTAGACTTCAATTGCCAACCTAATAAGCAATTACCAGCCCAGTGCTTAGACACTAGTATTACCTGGGACACCTGATAAAGATTTTCAATCACAATTTAAATGGCACTGAACTACTAACCCCAAGGTTGGCAGTTCAAACTGATCAGCCACTCTGTGGGAGAAAGATAAAGTTTTCTGTTCCCATAAAGATTTATAGTCTCTGTGGAGTCCGAATTAACGAAATGGCAGTGGGTTAGGTTTCACTTTGGGATATAGACATATATAACTATATTGACTGTCCTGAACGAAAAGAAAACAATTAAATAAATAAATGTTTTAATGTATTCTTCAATCAAGTTGGCACTTTTAAAGTGATACTTTGAGATACCCTACACACAATCCCTCCAACCTTAGACTGTAGAACTGCTCTCCAATATTCCAACATTCAAATATACTGGTGATTTTTAAGTACCAAAGCATCAGTTAGGCTGATTAGTATAAGTGTAATATTTAATACATTCAAAATGTAAAATACAAACTATTTATGTATTAGAAGTACCCAGAATTATATTGATGTTGTTGTTGTTAAGTGCTATAGAGTGGCTTCCAACTCACAGTGACCCTGCATAGGGTTTCCAAGGAGCAGCTGTTGGGTTTGCAGTTCGCAGACCAGTGCTTATCCTACAGCATCACACCAGGAATCCAGAATTATATTGTGTATTAAAATTTCAAATTAAGAAAACATATATTCATTTGGAAAGCCTTCTATATACTTCCATTAACCTCTATACTTACACTTCCAATCCCCTTACGGGAGAAAAAAATTGATAAGGCAAAAGTTTCTACTCCAACAATAATTCTTCCTCTATTTTGAAGACTTTCCTAGTAAACAGAATGTTGTTGTTGTTATGTGCCATAGAGTCAGTTCCGACTCACAGCAACCCTACTTAAGATTTCCGAGGCTGTAAATCTTTACGGGAGCAGAAAGCCTCATCTTTCTCCCACAGAACAGCTGGTAGTTTGAAACTGCTGAACATGCGACTACCAGCCTGACTGGTAACCACTACCCTACCAGAGCTCCTTAGTAAACTGAATGTGTTGTTGTTAAGTACCAAGGAGTCGGTTGCGATTCATAGTGACCCTGCACAGGGACTCTGAGGCTGTAAATCTTTACAGGAGCAGATAGCCTCATCTTTCTCTCACAGAACACCTGGCAGTTTTGAGAACTGCTGACCTTGAGGTTAGCAGCCCGATTCATAACCACGACGCTATGGAATAGGAACACTTTAATACTGAAAAGGTAACAGTGACTGCACTAGAACATCCATCTACACATAATGAAGACAAAAAAGAAAGCCTTCCTTTGAAACAAAAACTACAGCATAAAAAATAAATAAATAAAACAGTAAAAAGCTCAAAAATCTGCTTTTCATTACCCTTAAAAGTTACCCCAGGAGGTAGAATTATGAGGAATTAAATAATGAGAGTAAACAATGGAAATAATTTATAAATATTTTCCTATAACATCCCTAAATACTGTAGTATCAGAGATTTCTCAACAGTTGGAAAATGTACACACAAACTTTACAGAGCAACACACACAAACATGCCTGCTCAACATACTTTGCCTTTTAAACCATTTTTTAAGATCAAATAGTATTTAAATTTTGCATTTTTATTTGTATGTAGTATACATTTATACATGTTGTTGATACTTAGTTTAATCTTCAAATTTATAATAGAATGATAGCATACGTGATAATGTACATTTAAGAGTCCTAGTAGCAAAGAGCTTAAGCACTCAGCTGCTAACTGAAAGACTGGCAATTCAAACTCTACAGCCACTCCATAAGAGAGAAATGGGGCAGTCTGCTTCCATAAGGATTTACCACCTTAGAAAACCTATAGGCAGTTAGAGGGTCACTAAGAGTAACTAAAAGGAGCCCTGGTAGCGTGGTGGTTACAAATCGTGCTGCTAATCTCATGGTAAGCAGTTAGAAACTACCAGCTGTTCTGCGGGAGAAAGATGAGGCGGTCTGCTCCTGTAAAGATTTACAGCCTCGGAAACCCTGTACAGGGTGGCTATGAGTTGGAACCGACTCCATGGCACATAACAGCAACAACAAGAGTAATTAAACAGCAATGGTTTGGTTAATGAACATTTACATTTTTACTTCAGGTTTTGTTTATAAATTTCTATTTGAAATTTATTATATTTTAGTATCACTTCATGAACTAAATACTGATTATAAAAAAAAAAAAGATATTTGTTATATAAATTAACAAAGATCTTAGCCACAGAGCAAGCTGGACTTGATTGAAAGCCTAAGTCTGTGATCTCCCTAATTATACACTTTCAAATAAACCTTAGCAGCAACATTTTTTTTTTCTGAAAAAATTATGCTAAAACTGAGATGAATAGAGAAATGTCAAAAAGAATAAAATTAAGACAAACCTATAATCAAAATATTAAGCAATGATGAAATTAACACTATTTGCCCCGATCTCAACTGCATAAAAATTACAAGAGCATTTAAGTCATAGTTCCATTAAAACAAAACACCATTATCAAAAAATATTCATTGACCAGAAAGAAAATGTCAAGCAATGAGGAAAAGCTACAGTCACAAAGATCTACTGAACTGCAGAATGAAAGCAGAAAGAATAATAAATGAAAACTGCTGTTATATATCATGAGCCACCCCACATCACTCCAACTCAAGGTGATGTGATGCAAAACAGAGCAAAATGCTATACAGTCTTATGCCATCACTACTGGTGATCCATAGGATTTTCAATGACTGATTTTCAGAAGTAGATTGCCAGGCCTGTCTTCCTAGTCTAAGTCTGGAAGCTGCTGAAACCTATTCAACATCACAGCAACCCACAAGCCTCTAATGACAGAAAGGTGGTGATTGCATTTGAGATGCTCAGGCCAAAATCAAACCCTGGCCTAATGATGTTGTTGTTGTTGTTAAGTGACTCTGTTGTTGTTGTCAGGTGCCATCGAGTCGGAACCGACTCATAGCGACCCCATGCACGGCAGAACTAAACAATTCCTATCCTGGGCCAAGCTCACTACCGCCGCCACACTTGACGCCATCAATGACGCCACCTGGCTGATCCATCTTGTTGGGGGTCTTCTTCTTTTTCTCTGACCCTCCACCTTACCCAGCACAACATCCTTCTCCAGCGACTGTTCTCTCCAGACAATGTGTCCAAAGTATGAGAGACGAAGCCTAGCCATCTTGGCCTCCAAGAAGCACTCTGGTTGCACTTCTTCCAAAACAGATCTATTGGTTCTTTTGGCAGTCCATGGCACTTTCAGTATTCTCCTCCAACACCACAACTC
>NW_006408649.1:7601508-7606945 GCF_000296735.1 Chrysochloris asiatica | reverse complement strand
TTCATGTATGATGTTCTTGATGTCATCCCACAACTCTTCTGGTCTTCGGTCTTTAGTGTTTAATGCATCAAATCTGTTCTTCAGATGATCTCTGAGTCGGTTCCAATTCATGGCAACCATATATAAGGTTTCAGAGGAGTAGTTGGTGGGTTTGAACTACTTTTCTGTGGTTAGCAGCCCAATGTTTATCCTAGAACACTACACAGGATGCCAATCTTACAGGAGCAGAAAGCCTCCTCTTTCTTCTGCCCATCAATTGGTGGGCTTGAACAAACAACCTAGTGGCTAGAAGTGCAGTGTTTATCCTGCAAAGCAACACCACTCTCAGCTTAATGAATAAATTTTAACACTGAATCACCACTGAGAATCAAAAGGGCTTAAATGAAGTACAGATTCTATGGGTGGTGAAAATACTTAAAACACTGAGCTGCTAACTGAGAGATTAGAGGTTTGACTCTACTCAGAGGCATTTAAAAAGAATGGCCTGTCAATCTACTTCCCAAAACTCAGTCACTTAAAACATTATGGAGCATAGCTCTCCTCTGATACATCATGAGTCACTGTCAACTCTGCAGTCTGTTTGATTATTTGATTGTTTTTAATGAGGTAAGGGATCAAAACCAGACTGAATGTTAGGAATCCTAGTTGTTGTTACTGTTTTGCTGGTGAGTGACATTGAGTTGGTTCCAACTCACAGTGACCCAATATAGGAATTTCGAGGAGCAGCTGATAGGTTTGAACCACCAATCTTGAACCACCAATCTTGTGGTTTCCTATGTGCGATTCCGCCCTTTTCCCCCGGATCCCTACCTGAGCTGCCTAGTCCGGGAAGCGCCGCCCTCTGCCAGTGAGCCCCCCAATTACTCTTATTTTCCTTGTCAACTTTTTTTCCTACAAAGACTAGGTTTTAAATTTTTTGGTAAGATAACAGTATAAATTTTATTTGTCCTTTAATTTGACTGACAGGTCTTAGGTCAATATGCTTATAAAACTGTATTGTAAAATAAGCAGTAAATACTTCAACTGATTGATAATTGATAATAGATTAATGTGACAGATTGTTTTTCTGGTGAAATAGAATTGTAAAATAATACGGAATATTCTTAAAATTTATAAGCTTATATGTGTGCACATACATATGATAGCGTAAGAATTCATATTGTATTTGTTAGTGATGAGTTTGTTTTGTCCTGTTATGTTTGTTGTGTATGGTTAGTATTTAGGGTTGTAATAACAGGAGGAAGCGTATTACAAATTCATGTAAATAACATTTCCTGGTCATTTATCTGTATAGTAAACACACAGAAATATGTTTCCTCTGCCCTACAAGCAATCAAGTGTTTTCTTTTATTGTCTTTAACTTTTAATCCTGGATGCTTGGAATTCTGCTGGAGGAATAACTTTATTAAACTGTAAATTCAGTAATGTATAAAGTATAAAAGCACCATAGAATTCTAATTCTGCCATTTATAAACTGTCTGGGCAAGTGTTTTAACTTCTCTAAGCTTCAGTTTCTGTACCTGCAGAGATGGTTATAATAATGGTACCTAGCTTACGTGGTGTGCAGATTTAAATGTGTAGTGCTCACTGTATACATATTGACAACCCATGTTCTAGCATTGCACATAATCACATGGCCCATTTTTGCCTTATATGTAGAGAGTCATTTTGAAAGAATTGTGTTTTTCACTAGTGTTAAGTTCATGTGTTGTATATTACGAAATTTTAATTTTTTGGAACTACTTTATTTTTACCTTTGTCAGGTCTCCACCATCTGTGTTGTTGTTATTAGTTGCTGTTGAGTCAGTTTCATAGGTTTTTCCCCAAGGCTGTGACTTATTGGAAGCAGACTAGCATACCTGTTCTCTGAGATGAATCTGGGTAGGTTCAACCAACCAACCTTTTGGCTAGTAATTGAATGCTTAACCATTTCTGCTATGCAGAGTCTCTTTGTATTGTTGTTAGGTGCCATTGAGTCAGTTCTGACTAATACTGACCCTACGTACAACAGAATGAAACACTGCCTGGTACAGTACCATCCTCACAATTATTGTTAGGTATGAGCCCATTGCTGCTGCCATTATGTCAGTTCATCTCATTGAGGGTCTCCTTCTTTTTCTCTGACCCTCAACTTTGACCGAACATGGTGTAGTTCTCTAGGGACTAGTCCCTCCTGATGACTTGTCTGAAGCATGAGAGGTGAAGTCTGGCCATCCTGGCTTCTTAAGAAGCATTCTGGCTATGCTCTGTCTGAGACAGATTTGTTTGTTCTTTAGTCCATGATGCTTTCAATATTCTTCTCCAATAACATAACTCAAATGCATGAATTTTTCTACGTTCTTCCTTATTCATTTTCCAAGTGTTACATACATATGAGGCTATTGAAGCTA
Organism: Chrysochloris asiatica; assembly: GCF_000296735.1. NCBI lineage: Eukaryota > Metazoa > Chordata > Mammalia > Afrosoricida > Chrysochloridae > Chrysochloris > Chrysochloris asiatica. The sequence continues at coordinate 7,604,555 of NW_006408649.1, read as the reverse complement.
CCATGGTTTGGGTCAGGATCACTTTAGTCCTCAAACTGATATCTTTGTTCTTGAAAATTTGAAAAATCTTGTGCAGTAGATTTGCCTAATGCAGTACTTCAGTGGATTTCTCAACTGCCATTTCCATGAATGCTGAGCATGTATCCAAACAAAATGAAGTCTTCGACAGTTTCAGTTTTTTCTCCGTTTATCATGATGTTATTACAACCCTAAATACTAACCATACACAACAAACATAACAGGACAAAACAAACTCATCACTAACAAATACAATATGAATTCTTACGCTATCATATGTATGTGCACACATATAAGCTTATAAATTTTAAGAATATTCCGTATTATTTTACAATTCTATTTCACCAGAAAAACAATCTGTCACATTAATCTATTATCAATTATCAATCAGTTGAAGTATTTACTGCTTATTTTACAATACAGTTTTATAAGCATATTGACCTAAGACCTGTCAGTCAAATTAAAGGACAAATAAAATTTATACTGTTATCTTACCAAAAAATTTAAAACCTAGTCTTTGTAGGAAAAAAAGTTGACAAGGAAAATAAGAGTAATTGGGGGGCTCACTGGCAGAGGGCGGCGCTTCCCGGACTAGGCAGCTCAGGTAGGGATCCGGGGGAAAAGGGCGGAATCGCACATAGGAAACCTCTGTCTAGCAGACAGACAGCCTTTAAGATCTTATATTTCAACATTCTGAACTCGTTTTTTTATATGCAAAAGATCAAATTGCTGAGGAATTAAAGGCATTTTAAGCTTTTGCCTGCCTGCACGTGGCTCCTGCTTCCATGCTCGTGCCAGCGAGTGCCTCTGCCCCCTGCAGACCTTGGAATGCAGGGCTAGAGCAACCCCACTTAGAAGGCTACATTTCCAAAGAAAAGGAAGCATAAACTAACAAAGCCGAACAAATAGAGAGGGATATCAGGAAATTCGGGGTACCCACGGTACAGAAAGACTGAGAGAGGCATTTTTGACGTCATCAGATACGGACAATACCTCCCTACAGCCACTAACCCCAGCCCTCTACTGCGCCAGCCTAGACCAGCCCTCTGCCAAGCTGCCCAGGCTCAGGAACGCCCAAGGCCCAGGCCCGCCCACTGAGGCCAAGGAATGCCCAACACGCCCACAGACTGGTTACAAAGGCCCAGGCCCAACCAAGGCCAAAATCGCCTACACGTGACTGCCGCTTAGCTAGGTCGCTGAGGCCCAATCCACCGCGTAACCTGGTCACCAGGCCCAGTGCCCGAGACCCAAACCGCCCTCAGCCCAGTCCCCCCAAGGCCCAATCCGCCTAACCCGCCCACTAAGGACCAAGACGCCAGATGCCCAGCTGCTGATAACCAGGCCCCCGGAGACCCAAACCGCCCGCCCGAGGCCCAACCCTCATGCAGCCAGGTGGCTGACACCCAGGCCCCCAGAGTCCCAAAACGACCGCCCTAGGCTCAACCCACCCACCCGAGCCCCAAACGGCCCGCCGCCAAGGACCAGGCCCAACTGAGGCCCATAAAAAGTTACTATGAGTTAAGCAATGAGAGTGAAAAGGGAAGATCACATCCTGATCACAACTTCCTGGAGGTAATCAGAAAACATAAAATATTACCAAAACACATAATAAATTACTAGGGCCACAGATAAACATTAAACATGTCCAAGAAGCAAAAGCAGATGACCATATAGGCACATGTCCAGAAAAAAGATAAAATATCTGAGACAAATGAACCAGAAGTAGACCTTCTCTCCATGCTGGAAGGAGGGCAGGCCTTGGAGATACCTGAGAAAGAATTCAGAAAAATAATTATAAAATGTCTCAAAACACTTTACAATGGAGTTGAGAAAAATAAGGAAGAAGTCAGAAAAGCGCTACAGGAACCATCAAACAAGGTAGATACAGCATTGGTAACAATCCAAAACCTATAGAAAGGTCCAAACAATCAACAACAAAATGGCAGAAATAGAAAACTCCCTGAAAGGGCAGTGAAGTAGAATAGATGAGATGGAAGGAAGAATCAGTGAGCTGGAAGACGTGTCTCTCAATACCACTAAGATAGAAGAACAAACCCAAAAAAGGGTAAACAATTCAGAGGAAGGTCTAAGATTCATGTTGGAAAACATGAAGAGGAATAACCTAAGAATTATTGGCATTCCAGAACAAAATGAGTCACACAAGTCCACAGAGGAAATAGTCGAAGAACTACTGAAAGAAAATTTCTCTAACATCCTCAAGGGCAAAAAGATGGACATCCAAGAAGCCCACCAAAGTCCAGGAAGGGTGCACCCAAGAGAAAAATCACCAAGACATACCATAGTCAAGCTCTCCAAACGTAAAAGACAAGGAGACACTCCTGAAAGCAGCAAGAGAAAACAGAAGGGTCACATACAAACGCAAACAAGTCAGACTAACCTCAGACCTCTCAGCAGGAACCATGTAAGCGAGAAGGCAATGGGGAGACATATATAAAACCCTGTAAGAAAAAAATTGCCAACCAAGAATCCTTTATCCAGCAAAGCTATCAATAAAATATGAGGGTATACTCAAAACATTCCAGGATAAACAGAACTACGGGACTTCACCAAAGCCAACCCTGCACTACAAAACATCCTAAAGGGAGTTCTGTGGACCGAGAACCAACAAGAACAGACAACAACCAGAGATTGACGAACGTGGCAGCACCTCCCTGAATTAAGTCAACAGAAAGAAGAAATATTAACAAAACAAAACTATAAGAACAAACTGAGAGGCTATGGGAGAGCAGCCTATGACCAAAACAAATACAATCCAAAAGGAGGTGAACACGTAGGAACAGAGATCCAGACAATGAGAAGGTCAGGTAGATTATAGGATAAAATAGACGGCACTAAATGGACAGAGAATTCAATGGACTATAAGACAACCTCAAAGAAAATTAACACATCACAGTATACCAAGAGAATGAGAATCCAAGAAGAATATGAAAACATTACAAATATAAGGAAACGCACAAGAAAAATCACACAAATCATGAATTCAACAGAGAAAGACAAACAGAACAAAG
>NW_006408649.1:7563053-7597751 GCF_000296735.1 Chrysochloris asiatica | reverse complement strand
GGTAAGCCACCGCATAACATGGATGAACCTTGAGGACATTATGCTGAGTGAAATTAGTCACTCACAAAAAGAGAAATACTGCATAGGACCACTACTGTAAAAGACTAAGAAAAAGAAATTATACTAAAAGGGAGTAGGGGGAAGTCTTTGTTCTTGCTGGGAAGTTGGTGATGGGTAGGGGTAAAGGGGGAGGCGGAGCGCAGGGTGGGGATTGGACACAGGAGAGCTTGGGTGCTAGGGAGTGGGGCAATATACAGGGAGGGAGAGGGAAGTAGAAAAAAGGCGCAGATGGGAGAACAATTGGGCATGTTCGGAAAGAGCTAAATGGGACAGAGATAAAGGATGATATATGCACAGCCTTGGAATGACAGGGCTCTGAGACACAGGGATTGAGTCATGGTTGGAATGGGGCGGGGGGAGATCATGTTAAGATGCTTGACTGTTTTTGTTTGTTTGTTTGTTTTAATCTTGGTTTCCCTTGCATTATAATATAGAGTAGACACTAGAGAGGGAGAGAAAGGAATAATCAGAAACACCACACTAGAAGGCTTGTAAGTCTGTCTTCTGCCTATGACTGACTGGAATACCTAAAATGGGGCCACAGCGTACCCAGTGAACGAGGCTTCTTGCGGAGCCTTTACAATACATAAAACTATAGGTAGAAACAGGAACCACATCCAGATCTCCAGAGATGAGAAATCTCCACTTGAAAGGACGAGCAGACCAGCCTGGAGCAGCTAGAATAAAGGATACCTCTTGAAAGAAAGACCGGCAGCAAAAATGGAGGCAGATGGGCTGTTACCACAAGAAAAAACAAATCGCTTCCCTAGAAAACATCAAGGCAAGTGGCCAGGTCCTCAACGCAGACCCCCTTCCAAGATTAAAACTCAACGGAAATACACACTCTGATTGGTGACCACACACATCACCGATGGGGGGAAGTGGGGTAAAAGCAGCAATGAAGCGGCAAGCTAAGCCCTACAATGTTCAGTGGACTTCTGTGGACCCAGGTGGGGACCTGGTTGGCAAGCAGTGTGAAGAGGCCTGGGGTCTCTTGGGCCCAGAGTCAGTGCCACGGAGGACTTGAAGAGGAGAGTGGAGCTACTGGCTGACAGGAAGAGAGGACATATGCACAGGAGCGCCCACACTTGCAGATGATACCCACATGACTGGATGATCAGAGCTCAACCAGGAGAGGAAAGAAGGGGGGGGGAGGGGGGGAGAAGAGTGAGCTGATACATGATATAGTTGGATGAACCTGACCTATACCTATGGAGCAGCGACTCAGAGGGAACAAATCCTCGCAGCAAGAAACATTCACACACCTACACACACACAGAGTGGACGGAGAAGGGCAGCTTGGACATTGGATACCCAAATGGGGAAGGGAGGACTACAAAGGCAAGAAGTGACTGGCTTACAAGCTTTCAAGAGGGAACCTGGTACTAGGGAGCATGGCGGAAGGCAGAATCTCCAGTAGGTACTATTCAATCTGTCTGGGCGGAGATGATGAAAGGAGATACAGATGGGTAGCTCGTGATACTGTAGGGAATAATGCTTATCAGGATGGATTATGGGGTTGGAAATGCAAAAGTAGAAGTTTCGTAAAAAGGAAGGGAGTGATTAATTCTCCAGGATAGGAGCAGAGGCCTCTGGGACCATCAACAGAGAAGAGCCGATAGCAGGACCCTACCCAGAGTAACAGATATGCCTGAGATAGAGACAGAGATGATGACGTGGAGTGATGAAGCGACTGGGGACTTTGGACCCAGAGAAGGAAAGGGACTGTGGGCCGAAAACTGGGGGGAGGAGGGGGAAGTGTAGGGGGCGGGTTTCTGGGATATACCCTTTGGGTGGTTGATGATGCATGGAGGGGATTGGAACCATGGCAGTGAGATGATATACGATGGAATGAATGTAAAACTAAAGTTCTCCCATGTAAACTATCATATAATTTTCAATAAAACATATATTTTAAAAAAAAAGAGTAATTGGGGGAAAATACATCGCATATATTTTGTGTCATATAGATTAGCCTGAATGTAAGCATAGCCAATTTAATAAAGCAAAAGAACAAATTTCCTGTTTGTTTATATATATTTAGCAGCCTATTAACTACAATAAAATCAGCTTTTAAGGCTCCCTACAACCTCAACAATCCACTAATAAAGCATTAAGTGTCAATTGTTGTTGGTTGTTAGTGCCATCAATTTAGCCCCAACTCACAGCTATCTCATGTGTTACAAAGTAGAACTACTCTATAGGATTTCCTTGGTGTGGCACCAAAGGATAAACACTCAACCTCAAGGTCAGTTTGAACCACAAGGCCAGTGGTTCAAACTCACCAGCCACTCCTCAGAAACCCAATACAGGGTCACTATGAGTCTGAATCGACTCAATAACAACAACCTTCACAAATGATGTACTGCATTGGGTAAATCTGCAAAAGACTTCTTTCAAATGTCCAAGAGCAAAGATAACAATTGGAAGACTAAGGTGCACATGACCCAAACCATGGTGTTTTCAATCACCTTATCTGTATATGTAAATTGGAATTAGAAAGTCAATAGAAGAATCAAGACATGTGAATTATGAAGTTGAAGGAAAATACTAAAAGTACCAAGGAGTTCAGAAGAACAAATACATCTATCTTGGAAGAAGTGCAGCCTCATGCTCCTTAGAAGCCACAATGGTGAGAGTCCATCTGTCATACTTAGGACATGTTATCAGGAGGGAACAGTCCTTGAAGGACATCTTGATTGATAAAATGGTGGGTTGGCAAAAGAGAGGAAGACTCTAAACGAGATGGACTGTGACAGCAGCATTGGGCTCAATATGAATAATTATGAGGGTAGCACAAAACCTAATAATGTTTCGTTTTCTGTTAGGCATAGGAGTTGCTATGAATCAGAGCCGACTCCATAGCACCTAACAACAATCATTACAAGAGAGTCCTGGTGTATGCTGTGGGATAAGGACTGGGCTGCTAACTGCTAACAGAAAGGTCTGCAGTTCAAACCCACCAGTCACACCTCGGAAACTCTACACCGGGTGCCAGAACCAACTCTATGGCACTTAATAACAATCATCTTTACAGGAGCAGATCTCTAGCATTTTCTTCTGTGAGCCAGTGGGTGAGTTTAATCTGCCAACCTTTTTTTTTTTTAATCTGCCAACCTTTTGGCTAGCAGTCAAAGGCAAATCACTTGCCCCACCCCTGTAGCATTTGCCTTTATAACAACACTTAAGGTAAAGGTTTTAGTCAAAAACTTGCTTAAAACCTTCACCTCAAACTGTAAGGTATGGAAGGTCACCTTGAAAGAAGAATACAGTTCCCTCTGATCTTAATCCAGGCTTTCTAATGCCTCTGTGTATTTGTGCACACACTTCTACAGAAATTACTCCTCCTTTGCCTGGCTAATTATTTCTCATACAACCTTTTAAAGAACCACCTTACTTCTCCCCACCTTAGATTCCAATACCTTTTTGCTAAGCTGTCCTAATGCATCATTGCATTTAGGCACTAACACATGGTAAGCCTCAAAAATCTAATATTGTTGTTAAGTGATGCCGAGTTGGTTCCAACTCATAGTGATCCTATATAGGGTTTCCAAGGAGCGACTAGTGAGTTTGAACCACCAACCTTGCGCTTCAAACCGGCCTGTGGTGGGGTGCTTATCCTAAGCTCCACATCAGGGCTTCTAAAAGACTAATATAAAAGTAAAAAAGAAAAAAACAACAAGAACAGACGCATTCTATATAGGAATAATAAAGTAAAGGAACTGTATTAAGAAACCTGGGCTATAGTGTTGGTTTTGTCATTTACTTGCTACATGACTCTAGACAATTAATCTCACCTGATTTCTACAGTCCTCCTATATAAAACAGATAAAATCATAGACTATACAATCTCACTTAATTAATCAGTTTTCTTTTAAAATAATTAAGCAAGGTCAGGACTGGCTAGGATGAGGCAAGTAAGACCCTTTCCTAACTACAAAAGACGGGAGAGGAATACTAACTTTTCCTTTTGCCTCATGCTCCTATATGGCTTGGCACAGCGTATTCCTTAATGTGCCTTTATTTAAATATATTTTAATACATTATTCATCATAGATTTATACATTCATTTTGGGGGTTTTCCCCTAAACACTGTAAAAACTATATTCATTATTGAGGTTTTTGTTGTTGTTAAGTGTCATTGAGTCGGTCTCGGCCCATAGCGACCCTGTATAGCGTTTCTGAGGAGCAGCTGGTGAGCTTGAACTGCCAACCTTGATGTTCAAACCAACCTTGTAGTCCAGTGTATTAGCCCACAACGCCACACCAGTACCCCCCTTAAATTATGTGCCCTAGGCCAAGTACCTCATCCTGAATCTGAAGACACTAAGAGAATTTTATTTCTCATTTGACCAAAGTTTTAACAGAAGGTTTAAATGTAACCATAGTAACTAACGGTGGTATATTCCTATGACAATGATAAAAAGCAATTGCTATTACTGAGTTGCCAAGCATGGAGCTCTGGTGCACTGTGACAATGGTGCTGTAAAATCAGTAAGCACCTTATATCATACCAATAGCTCATTATAAGGATTCCAGCAAACAACTATGGAAATAGACGTTACTATTGTGTTAGTTTTCCATTGAGGAAACAAGTGTGACATGTGGGGACCTTAATTTTCCAGAACTGGTTGCAGTTAGGAATTAGGTTCAATGCGGCTGCAAGTTGTGAGTAGTATTTTTAATATTTTAATCGGATTCTATAAAAAATATTTCATCTCAAACTATTAAATCAATAAGAAGATATGAACCAACATATTATTCATATTGCAGTATACTGTCCAGAAATACAATAAAATTAATATCAAACTGTATCTGCATTACTGAACTTTGTTGGTATCCAGTATAACAGTTTTATACTTTCCTCTATAACAAAAAGCTTTCCTCCTCAAAGAAGGTTTACTATTTTACCCAAAACTCCCTACAAATAAAACATGAATTTCAGTACCTTCCGATTATAAAATGTCAGAAAAATTAATGCATCATCTACCTGAATTTCTATTCTCAACATCAGCATTCAATTGAGAAACCACTGGCCAGATAAAATTATTATTGCTATTATAGTCCTGATTGTAGAATAATCAGGTTTTGCTGTGGTGGCTTTTGTTTTCTGTTGTTATTGTTTGTTTTAATGTTTTCAATATTTATAATTCACAAAATTAACTATCATTCATAGACTTTGGGTTAAAATAAGGGGAAAAAAAGAAAAGCTGTTCAATCTGACTATATAATACACAAGAACAACAACAAAAGGGGGGGAAACTTGCTGGTTTTATTAATTTTCCTATTCTCTCCACATAGTACACCAAAAGAAAGCCAAACAGAATTATATGACCTAAATATTTTGGTATTACAACAGTAATACAGTTTAGTGCATCTTCTTCTTAAATCAAATGATCAGCAGTAATATCATCAGTGCCCTGGTGGTAGGATCTGTTTATATAGTGTTCCATCAGAAGCACATAGGGGAAGAGTAAACTATCTAAAGATACCTAAAAGCAGAGTAACCTAAGCTTTCTGGACATTTTTAAAGTAGAGGTAGGGGAAGGAAGAGTTTCATGGAAACTCTATTTAATAACCAGTAATGTTGAAGATAATGGCCAACAAAAAGCAGACGTTTTATGTGTGTGTGTGTGTGTTGCTGTTGTTAAGTGCTGTTGAGCCAGTTCCGACTCATAGTGACCCTATACCAGGTTTCCAAGGAGCAAGTGGTAAACTTGAAACACTGACACTGCAGTTTAAACAGACTTTGCAATCCGGCACACTAACCTGCAGCTCCACATCAGAAATCCATATATTCACATGTATGTTCCAAATAGCTGGCACCATGGTGTGGCGCTTTGAGTTAATGAGCTAGACTGCAAAGTTGGTTTGAACAGCAGGTCAGTAGTTCAAACTTAACAGCTGCTCCTCGCAAACCCTATACAGACAGGACTGCTGTGAGTTGGAACCGACTTGATGGCACTTAGCAACTTAATAACTGTTTAGTTATTGGCTAGCTCATCATCCATTTATAACAATAAAAAATCAGCATGATTATATTGTGCATTAACGACATACTGCTGCCTGGCAGTAATGAATATTGAAGTCTAGATGACAGTGATGCTAGTTGTGATTATCAAGGTAATGTATCAATTTGGCAGGGTCACAATTCTCAGTGGTTTGACAGTTATGTAATGATGTAATTTGGAACTTACGTAATAAGTCGTCCTCCATTTTCACATAATGTCATGTTATGCATAATGATCTTGTCTTTGGGACCTAAACAGGTCAATAAATAAGGACCGAAGGTAAATATATATATTAGGAAGATTCAAAAAGTTTGTGGAAAAATTCCGTATCTTTTCATTCCATTTTGTCATGAAAATTTTAAACCCTCTCATAGCAACATACACCTTGCCAAGAGTTATTTCAGAATTTTTTAAATGTTGGCAGCAAAATAATTAAAGCTTTTTTTAGCCACTGAAAACCTAATGAATAGTAGCAGAAAACTGTAAGATATAGTGCCAGGAAATGAAAACATTATGAATGTTATTACTGTTGTCAGTTGCCTTCATAAATTCCAACTCATAGTGACCCTATGTATAAGAGAACGAAACACTGTCTGGTCCTGTGCCATCCCCATAATCACTATAGTACATGAGAACATTGCTGCTGCCACTGTGCCAGTCCATCTCAATGGGGGTCCTCCTCTTTTTTGCTGACCCTCCACTTTACCAAGCATGTCCTTCAGAGACTGGTGCTTCCTGATAACATATCAAAAGTATGAGAGATGAAGTTTCATCATGCTGACTTTTACAGAGCATTCTGGCTATACTTCTTGCAACACAGATTTGTTTGTTCTTTTGTCAGTCCAGGGTACTTTTCATATTCTTTTCCAAGGAGCAAGTGGTAAACTTGAAACACTGACACTGCAGTTTAAACAGACTTTGCATCCGGCACACTAACCTGCAGCTCCACATCAGAAATCCATATATTCACATGTATGTACCAAATAGCTGGCACCATGGTTAAAACACAAATGTATCAATTCTTCTATGTCCTTCCTTATTCATTATCCAACTTATACAGTAATAGAGGCTACTGAAAATGCCATGGATTGGATCACGGGCACTTTAGTCCTCAAACTGAAATCTTTGCTGTTGAACACTTTAAAGAACTCTGTGCAGCAGATTTGCCAAATGCAGTATGTCATTTGATTTCTTGACTGCTGCTTCTATGACTGTTAATAGTACAGCTAAGCAAAATGAAATCTTTTTGACAACTTCAATCTTTTCTCCACTTATGATGTTATTTATTGGTCCAGTGGTAAGGATTTTTGCTGTCTTTCAACTGAGATGCATGTGATTATTAATGATATTGTCCAATAATTTCCACATTCTGCTGAGTTATCTTTCTTTGCAATGGGCACAAATATGGATTACTTCTAATCAGTTGTTCAGGTAGCTGCCTTCCAAATTTCTTGGCATAGATGAGTGAGTGCTTCCAGTGCTGTGTCACTCTGTTGAAAGATTTCAATTTGTATCCCATCAGTTCCTGGAACCTTGTTTTTTGCCAATGCCTTCAGTGCACCCTGTAGTACTTCTTCAGTGCCAGTGGCTCTTGATCATATGCTACCTCTACTTTCTTTTTCAGGGCAGATCATCAGTTTTTTACATTCAACAAATCATATACCTTGTTTCATTACAATGATTACAATCCTTTCCACGTACCATCAGTTTAACAGTATTTCTATTAACTTAAGCTCTTTTTTCTTTTAAACACTCAGGCATATATAATAATTCACACTACCAAAGGGCACATTCTGCAAGTCTGCCTCCTGGCTGCCAGCTCTCAGTCCCTCTCTTTCCATTAATCTAGAGTCCTCAGCTGCTCCCCCTCTCCATGTACCCATCTCTGTCTCCATCTCTGGTGTCGCTGCTTCTCTGGATAAGGTCCCACATTCTGCTTGAGCTCTCCTCCCTTGACAGTCCTAGGGTCCTCTGTTTCTGGACTGTTAAGATTAACTCCTTCCCTACCCCCCCCCCCGTTTTTGTCACAAAACTTCTACCTATACAATTTTGACACTCACAATTAGTCATGATAACAATTACTCACTATTGAATCATAAAGAATCTTATCCCCATCTCTTTTCACCAGACCCATCTAGACAGGATGAAAGTTCTTCAGTGAGGACTCTTTCTTCCCCCGCACAATATTAAACTAAGCTCCCTTGTGAAACTTTGTAAGCCAGTCACTTCGTGCCTTTATCATCTCCTCATTTTAAGTAGCCAATATCTAAGTTGCCCATTCCTATCTACCCTGTGTACAGAGGGGATAGCATTGATACCTGATGTGAAGACTCCTTTCCTCTCTGTTGGTATTTGGAGTTACTACCTCCATAAGTATAGGTCAAGTTCATCAAATTTTACAATTTACCCTCGTTTCCTTTATCAAAAATTGTTTTGTTCTTTTTCTTTCTTTTTTTTTTTTTTTCATCTTCCTCTAGTCAAGTTCTAATTATCAAGCCATCGAGGCTAGGTCAAATGGGTATTATGCAACGTTGGGTGTTCTTGTTTGTGCATCTCCCCTCACTTCATATCAGCTGGGTGCTTCACTCTTAGCTCTAGCCCTCTGTGGCTATGTCCTTGTCCACAGGCTCAGGTGTCCCCAGGTCTCACTACACTTTGGACCAACTAGCCTTTCCTCTTTTCTCTCTCATCTCCAGGTCAACGGGAGTCTACAGAACATGGCTGAACTCAACCCAGTTCTTCATTTGCTGCCTTTCCCCCTCTTCCACTCACCAGTAGACCAGACACCAGCAGCAACATGGGCACCAGCAGCAAACTTACATGCCTGTTCATATGTTCCCTTTGAGTTTCAGTCTTAGAGAGGAGTCATATGCTACCTCTTGAAATGATTGTTTTCTTTGGTACACTGACTGAATTTCTTCCATCTTCTTTTGATTCTTTCTGCATCGCTCAATATTTTGCCCATAGAATCCTTCAATATTACAAGCCAAGACTTGAAATTTTTCTTCAGTTCTCTCAGCTTGAGAAATGTTGAGCATGTTCTTCCCTTTTGGTTTTCTAACTCCAGGTCCTTGCACATTCTGTTATGATCTTTGACTTTGTCTTCTCAAGCTGACCTTTGAAATTTTCTGTTCAGCTCTTAGACCTCCTCACTTCTTCCACTTGCTTTAGCATCTCTACTCTGGAGAGCAAATTTCAGAGTCTCTTCTGACATCCATTTTGGTCTTTACCTTGTTTCTTAAACTACAGAGAATAAATCCCTTTGGGTCTTGTGTGTTTGTGCTAAGAAGTGCATACCTCCCCTGGTGTTACTGTTTACTTTATCAGTCTGTCTACTATTTGGATGAAAGTTGGGAGCAGGAGTGGTCAGTTCCAGGATTGAAGGGTTTCTAAGGGCCATAATCTCAGAGATTTTGCAATATTTATCAGATTAGTAAATCTGGTCTTTTCAAATATTTTGTGTTTTATTCCACATTTGTCTCTCACTCTATCCAGGACCTAGTATAATTCTTTCAAAGCAGTAAGCAGTGAAAGCTGAGGAGCATCTAGTTCTTCTGGTCTCAGGATCACGAAGAGTTGATGTTAATGTGGTCCATTAGTCTTTCAGATAATTGTCTTCATGTATCTTTAGTTTACCTCACCCTATTTGTTCCAGACAAGAAGAGAAAAATAGTTGAACTTCATATAGCTGCTCACAAGCTTTTAAGGTCCCAGTAGCTACTCAACTAGGTAGGATGTTGAACACTGTCTTTGTAGACTACGTTATACCAATTGACCTTGATATTCCCCGAGACTATCAGACTCTCATCTGGCTTACACATCTGTGGTTCTCTTGGTCCACACTGTTTCCTCCCTGGGTAGATTCTCAAGTACAAGCTGGCCTACTTTGCAAGTGACTTGCCAGAAATGGCAAACAGCCCAAATGGACTCAGATGAGTATTCACATGAGGCAACTGCAGTGGGAGCTCCTACCAGGCTGAACCTAGCTGACCACTGACCTGAGACATTTCCAGCAAGAGCTGCACAACCCTTGGTAGCACAGCTGTCCCTGGGCACCCAGGTCAATGCACCTGGAAGCCCTGCACCTCTCAGACACAAGTGTTGACATAACATCTAAATCATATAACATCCTATTTCGCAAAACATATCACGGGCGTTAAGTACTCTATACAAGTATTTTACAAATCAAGTCCACATGAAAATCAAAGGATAAAACTGTGTGACCACAAGGAACATTCTTATCCACTCTGTAGACAGAGTTGATAGGCATGCGCAACTTAGACAGAATTGAGACCCACAAATTGAACACAATCTTTAAAATCGCTGTTATTAAAATGCTGAAGACAAGACAAAATATAAAATGTCAGCAGAAAACTTTAAATTATAGCAAATAATTAAGTGACACTTCTAAAACTACGATGCAAATAAATGAACTTAGTAATTCAACAGAACCCAGGGAAAGATGGTGGAGTAGGGAGGCTTACTCTGCAGTAATAACATGGGAGACAAAGTAAAATAGGTGCAAGTGGTAATCCTGGAATCCTGAGCTACAGATGACAGGACAGAGAAGTGAACTGAGTCTCAACTGTAAGAAGAAGCTGAATAGAAGCATCAAGAGGCAAGGAAAACAGGTGGGATATCAGCTGATGTGGAGCTACACAGCCATCTTAGGCTTTTGTGTAAAGGACTACGGATATAGTGGCCTACAGGAAACAGGATGAGGCCAGAGATTGGTGGCAAGGGGTTCTCCCTTGTTCATATATCTTCCTGGTCAGCTGAGCATGGCCAGTACTGCAATCGCCAATGCAGCAGCCAGTGGCACCCACTCCCGTGCAGCCTGTGCTCTGCCTTGGGCCTGCGCCAGGAGTGCTGCCCCAGCTTTGTAAGGTGCCTAGACTCACCCTGAACTGTATCACATAAACAGGGGACTGCATTCAGGCTTCCAGTCTCGAATCACATCCACTGTAAGACAGATCTGAGTGTCTGAGTGTCTGAAAGCACACTAACATATAATCAATTAAATGTAAACATGACACCACAATGTTAATCTCAATGTCAATGAGAAAACAAGACAATTTCCGTTTACTCAAAGAAGCAAGACAGTGTCTCAAACAAGTGAGTAAAATATCAGTACTTGATAAGGAATTTTAACGAATGTTGTATACCTCCAAAAAATTTAAGAGAAAGATCAATTAAAACCCAGAACAAAAAAAGGAACTTCAGAATTCAGGAAAATACTACAGGAACAATCTGACAAAATAAATGAAAATTTAGAAACCATACAAAAACAGCAATTAGGAAGCCATAACATTTAATACTAAGACTTCACTTCAGAAATAGATAATATATTGAAAGGACAAAGAAAGCAGAATTGATTCAACTGAAGGTCAAATCAGTAAGCTTAAAGACAAATCTCTCAATACTCATCTTCAAGAACAATCAGAAAAAAAGAATTAGGAAATCCGAAGAAAGTTGAAGATGTATGTGAGACATTACCAAGAGAAATAAGGAGCTCTGGTAGCTTAGTGGTTACAAGCCAGGCTGCTAACCTTAAGGTCAGCAATTCGAAACTACCAGCAGTTCTGCAGGATAAAGATGAGGCTTTCTGCTACCATAAAGATTTACAGCTTCAGAAACTCTATACAGGGTCACTACAGTAAGCAACTCCACAGCAACCCACCAACACCATCAAGAGAAATAACTTAACATGTGATTGAGATTCCAGAACAGGAAGAAACAGAAAAAAGGAAGGGGAAGGGAAAAAAAAAAAAAAATCGAGAAAACTATCCAAGAGTTGCTGAAAGAAAACTTCACTAACATCATGAAAGACAGGAAGATAGACAATCAAGAAATCCAAACAGGTATACCCAAAAAGAAAATCACCAAGGCATATTATAATCAAACTTTTCAAAACCAAAGATGAGGAAAAAGTCTTGAGAGCAGCTTGGAAAAAAAAAAAGTTACCTACAAAGGAGAACTAGTAAGGCTAAGGTCTGGTTTCTCAGCAGAAACGATGAAAGCAAGAAGACAATGGGATAACACATGTAAAATTCTGAAAGCAAACAATTGCCAACCAAGAATCAGATAGCCAGCAAAACTGTCTGTCAAATATAAAAGCCAAATTGGGTTGTTTCCAGATAAACAGAAATTAAAAGAATTTGCAAAAACCAGACTAACCTCACAAAAAATTCTAAAAGGAATTCTTTGGACAGAGAACCAAAAACTGTAGAGAACAACCTGAGAATAGCATGCGTGACAATATCACACTGAACGTAACACATATATGGAAGTATTCAAAGTAAAACAAATCTGTTTTTGTTGTTGTCGTTAAGTGCTGTTGAATCAGTTCCAACCCATAGCAACCCTGTATTAGGTTTCCAAAGAGTGGCCAGTAAGCTGGAACCGCTGACTTTGTGGCTCAAACTGATTTTGCAGTCCAACACATTAACTCACAGAGCCATACCAGACTGAAAATAAGGGACCTGAGATACTGATTGCAACAACAAAAAAAAGTACAGAAGGAATAGTATAGTTACAGAACTTTAAGATGACGTGGAAATCAAATTGATTTCAAGAAAAATACCAAATTAAAAAGTAAACCTCACTGTAACTCTAAAACTAGGCCAAGTCTTACTTCTATCCCTAGCCCAACCCCCATCCCTAACATTATCCATAGTCCTAACTAACCATAAGAGTCAGAACCAACTCCATGGCATATAACAACAACCATAACTCTAACACTAAATGATTGCCTAGATCTAGCTATCATTTTAATCCTAACTTGTTACTCCCAGCCACCACTCAAAAAGAAATAATAAAGTCTTAAAGGGTGGGTAGGTAATGAGGAGAAACAAAAAAAAAAAAATTTTAATAGAAAATTAAGATACTTGTGAAGGATACTTGAAGTCAAAAGAAGAACAGAAGGAAATATTCAGAACGAAAGAGATGTAGAAGAAACAGGAGAAGGGGAAAAAAACTAGGAGACAAATGGGGCACAAGGAGAAGAATCTAAAAGAATCAACAACTAAAGACATAATGGCCAAGAAATGTCTAAAAAGACATCAAGACACAGATCTAAAAAGTGTTACAATCTAAAACAGAATACATGCGAACGCGAACAAAACTCTTCTGGGTACCTATTAAAACTACTAAAACACAAAGACAAAAACTACAAGCTATATTAGCCTCTTTTTTCACGTAATGTCAATTGTACTTAAAGAACTACTATCAATGTATGGTTCATTCAAACCTAGGAAGTAGCTGGCATTTTCTCAAAAATGAATTTTCTCACTTCAAAAAAACTGACAGTATTTGTTGTCAATGATAAAATAAAAGCTTTTCAAGAAAAATTAAAACTTTGGAACCATCTATTTGCCACGGTAAGGTTGAGAACTTCCAAATATTTCTCTAATTAAAATGGTTATATTAATAAAGCTACTTTGGGGATATGTCAACATGGAAAATCTGTATAGTTCAGTGAACCAATACATTATAAATGACCAATCAATGCATATTTTAAAATCATGGGCATGATTTTATAAAAATCATGTGCAGAAAATCTGTATAATTCAGTGAATCAATACATTATAAAACCAATCAATGCATATTATAAACATTCACTGAAAGTATAAGATAGCCCAAGATAATTATACATTAAAAAAAAAAAAAAGTTGACTGCTAAGGTTTTAGACTCAACATTGCATCTAATATCTTCAATTAACTGAAAGGCTAAAAATACATCTCTCCTTTTACAAACAACATATACAAATAATAACCTATTTGTATAGTTACTTCAAAGGAGCTCTGTTAGCGTAGTGGTTACGAATCGGGCTGCGAACCTTAAGGTCAGGGGTTTGAAACTACCAGCTGCTCCGCGGAAGAAAGATGAGGCTTTCTACTCCCATAAAGATTTACACACTCGGAAACCCTATACATGGTCACTATGGGTCGGAACCAACTCGGTGGCACATAACAACAACAACAACATAGTTACTTCAACTACAATAACATATCACAGTAGAATCATAAAGCAGCAGCTATGAGAATCTCTTTTATCACAGTCAGATATTACAAAATTTTCAAAACTACAGAACCATACCACTATTCTCACTAAAATTTTGCTTTGAAAAAAATACCTCATTCCTAAGAAATGTATTTATGTTAGCAAATAAGCTCACTGCAATCACCTAAAATAACAAATTACTATTTTTAAAAAATCTTAGTTTTTATTCTTTTTAAAATTTTTTTTTAACTTTTTAGGAATTTTTAAACAGCTCTGAGGAAAAAGTGAAATATGATAAATAATACATTTTAAGAGGTGTACAATTTAGTAAGTTCTGACATATGTATATGATGGTGTGAGACTTTGTCTCTCAAACATTATACATAGTATCGGAGAATACCAGAAAGATGCTTACTTGTGCTTTATTAACTATACAATTGTGTACATCATAACAAAGTATGGGGAACATCACAAAGAATGGAAATTCCAGAATGCTTAATTTTGTACATGAGGAACCTGCACCTAGACTAATGCAGTCATTCTAATAGGTGTGTGCCAGGGTTGTATTCTTTCACCATACTTATTCTTTCTGTATGCTGAGCACATAATCTGAGAAGTCTACAATATGCAGACAATGCAATCTTGATTGTTGAAAGCCAAGAGGACTTAAAATACTAATGAAGAATGGGGCTACAACGTGCCCAATGAAGGAGGCTTCCTGCGGGAGTCTCCGCATTACATAAAACTATAAGTGGAAGCCTGAACCTCATCCAGATCTTCAGAGATGGGAAATTTCCACTTGAAAGGACAAGCAGTCCAGTCTGGAGGGGCTAAGAAGAACAGAAGCTACTTCTTGAAAGAAAGACCTACAGGAAAAATACAAAACAATAGAGGCAGACCCACTGTTACTACAAGAACAAGCAAGTTGCTTGCCCAGGAGACATCAAGGCAAGTGGTCGGGTCCCCTCAGTGCAAACCCTCTTCCAAGACTAAGACTCAATGGGAATACACGCTCTGATCGGTGACCATGTTCGTCATCCAGAAGGGGAAGTGAGGGAAAAACAGCAATTAAGCGGTGAGCTAAGCCCTACAATGATCAACAGACTCCTGTGAACCCGGGTGGAGACCTGGTCAACCAGCAGTGTGGCAATACCTGGGGACTCTTGGGTCCGGAGTCAGTGACACAGCCACAGAGGACTAGAGTGGAGAGTGAAGCGTCCAGCTGATAAGAGAGGGGATATGCACAAGAACACCCACACTTGCAGATAATACCCACCTGACCTGGCTTCAATGACTGGATGATCAGAGCTCGACCAGAAGAAGAAGAGGGGGAAAAAAAGTGTAATCTGATACAATTTGATTAACTTGACCCACACCTATCGATGCAGCAGCTCAAAAGAGGAAACAAATCCTTACAGCAAGAATCATTCCCACCCCCCCCTCCACACACAGAGTAGACAGGAATGGGCAACTTGGACACTGGCTACCCAAAATGGGGGGCGGGGGGGTGGGGGTGGTACACACCTACAAAGGCAAGAAGTGACTGGCTTACAAGCTTTCAAGAGGGAACCTAGGTCCACAGGGCCTGGAGGAAGGTAGAATCTCCAGTGAGTATTATCCAATCTGTCTAGGCAGGGCTGATGAAATGAAATGCATATAGGTCTCTTGTGATACAATAGTGAATAATTGTTATCAGAACTGATTGTGAGGGGAAATGTAAAGGTATACATTTTATTGCATGGAGGGGAGTGAGTAACTTTTCAGTCTAGGAGCGGAGGTCCCTAGGACTATCAATGGAGAAGAGCGGAGAGCAAGACCCTACCCAGAGAAGCAGTGATGCCTGAGATGGAGGCAGAGACGATGACACAGAAAGATGGATCAGCTGGGGACTTGAGATCCAGAGAGGGTGATGATGACCGGGGGGTGGGCAGGGCAGGCTTGCAGGGTACATACCCTTTGGTTGGTTGATGATGCATGGAGGGGATTGTAACCATGGCAATGAAACAATATACGATAGAATGAATGTAAAACTAATATTCTCCCATGTAAACTATCACATAATTCACAATAAAACATTGAAAAAAAAATACTAATGAAGATCAAAGACCACAGCCTTCACAGTATGGGTTGCACCTCAATGTAAAGAAAACAAAAATGTTCACAATTAGACCAATAAATAGACATCAAGATAAGCGGAGAAAAGACTGAAGATGTCCGAGACTTCATTTTGCTTGGATCCACAGTCAATACTCATGGAAGTAGGAAGCAAGAAATCAAATGACATTACATTAGGCAAATCTGCTATAAAAGACCTCTTTAACGTATTCAAGTGCAAAGATGACCCTTTGAGGGTTAAGCTGTGCCTGACCCAAGAGATGGTGTTTTCAATCACCTCATATGCACCTGAAAGTGGGAGAATGAATAGAGAAGTCCACAGGAGAATCAATGCATTTAAACTATGGTACTGAAGAAGAATATTCAAAGTATCAAGGACTGCCCAGAAGAAAAGCCAATCTGTCCTAGAAGAAATACAGTCAGAATGCTCCATAGAAGTGAAGATGGCAAGACTACTTTAGATATGTTGTCAGGAAGGACCTGTCCTTGGAGGACATCATATTGGTAAAGTGGAGTGTCCCCATAAAAGAGGAAGTCTCTCACTGGGAGGACTAAAACTGGCAGTCACAATGGCCTCAAACACAACAGCAATTGTGAGGATGGCACAGAACCGGTCTACATTCTGTTCTGTTGTGCACAGAGTCACTGTGTGGGAATCGACCTGAAAGCACCTAACAACAGTTAAGAGAACACCACCCACATTTGTCAGTTTGTGGTTACTGTGGTGGCTTGTATGTTGCTATAATTCTGGAAGCTAAGCGGACAATATTTCAAATACCAACACAATCATATTTCACCAAAACTTACAGACTAAGACAGACTAGGAAGAAAGTCATAGTGATCTACTATCCAAAATTTGTTGTTGTTATGTGCTGTGGAGTCAATTCCGACTCATAGTGACCCTATACAGGGTTTCCGAGGTTGTAAATCTTTATGGGAGCAGAAAGCCTCATCTTTCTCCCGCAGACAGCTGGCAGCTTCGAACTGCTGACCTTGTGGTTCGCAGACCGATTCGTAACCACTACGCTACCAGAGCTCCTTAACTAAAAAATTAGTTTTTGAAAACCTTATAGATCACAACAGAATGTAGCGCTGTGGGTTAATGCACTAGAATCACAAGGTCAGTTAAAGCTCACCACCGCTCCTTGGAAACCCTATACAAAGTGACTATGGGTCAGAAATTACTTAATGGCACTTAACAACAACAACATGGGGACTTCCAAAAGTTCATGAGAGAATTCCATTATCTTTCCATTCCATTTTCCTGTTAACTTTCAAGCTCGGAAAGCGCTTCATATAGCTTCCTATAGCGCTGGAAGATGAGTTTTCTAGTTTGGAAGGCACTCAAAATAACAGTGGCCACAATAAAGGGTTTTAGCACACGGACAATCGTGAAGATGACACGGGACCAAGCAACGTTTTGTCCTATTGCACACAGATCACAGCTCATTCAGAGCCAACTCAATGACCTCTAATAACAACAGATACCGATAAGAGGTTATTTCATGATGATACAATTCTATTTTTGGATGAACCTAATAATCAATAGAAAATGTATAAAGCAAAACTGATCAAATTAAAAGAAAATGAAAAAGTAGTGGGCAACTTTAACATAACTTTTTCAACACCAGATTTAACAAGGGAAAAAAAAAAAACAGTAAACACAAAGGATGTGAACAACATGATCAGTAAACTTGATACATGATTGATATATGACACTGCATTCAACAGTGTTGGATATAATCATTTACACCATATCAAATATATCATTTTTTAAGACTACAGGGAATATCTACCAAAACAAATCATAAGCTGAACCATAAAATACATCTCAAATTTTAAAGAACTGAAATTAATGTTTGTGTCCTTACCAGAAATAAATTAAGCTCAAGAATGATAACAAAAAGCAGGCCTGATTCTACTTAACATAAAAACAGAAAATTTCTCATGCACAATATTCTTCTCCTGTTAACTCTGAAAGTGCAGGACATCATCAAGGGCTCCAAACTTACCCTGTGGGGCTTTGGCAATGTGGGGAACTGTGGTAAATATGCAACTCTGCTATTGTTTTTGCCATGAGTAATATATAGTCCTTTGTCTTAGAATCAGAAAATTTATGTCTTCTGCCAACATTCATGAAACAATCACAGTCTGACTTACAAAGTAGTCACTTTGGAAGGCAGCTTGGCAGTTTCTTATAAAGTTAAATATAGGCTTATCATATGATACACATCAATTGTGCTCCTGGGTATTTATCCAAACTTATCAAAAACTTATGAATACCAAAAACCTGTACACAAATGTTTGTAATAGTTTTATTGATAACTGAAAAAACTAGAATCAATCAAGATGCCATTCAACAGATGAATGGATAAGCAAACCAAGTACATCCATGCAACGAATATTATTCAGGAATAAAGACATGAGCTATCAAACACACACACACACACACACACACAAAAGCATGGTAAAAAGCATATTGCTAAGTGAAATAAGCCAGTCTGAAAAGACTACACTATTGTAGGATCCCGACTATATGACAATTCTGGAAAAGGCAAAACTATAAAGAAAGTAAAAAGATCAATAGTTGCCAGGCAAGGAATGACTAAGGGAAGTACAGAAGACTTTTAATCATAAGATTATGAAAGTATTCTGCATGATACTGTAATGAAGGGTACATGGTGTCTTGCATTTGTCAAAATTCACAGAACAGTACAACAGTGATAATGCTAAAAACATATGTCACAGTAAGACAAAATATTAAAAATAAGGGAAAGTAAAAAAGGAGGGACACATACAGGATCTCTGTACTATCTGCTCAATTTTCTGTAAACTTAAATATGCTCTAAAAATAATCTATTGTTTTTGTTAGGTGTCACTGAGTTGGTTCCAACCCACAGTGATCCTATGTACAACACAGAACGAAACACTGCCCAGTCCTCAGTCATCCTCACAATTGCTGCTACGCTTGACCTCCACTGCTACTGCCACTGTGCCAATTCATCTTGTTGGCAGTCTCCCTCTTTTTTCACTGTCCCTCCACTTTACCAAGCACGATGTCCTTCTCTAGGGACTGGTCCCTCCTGATAATAAGTCCAAAGTATGAAATGAAGTCTGCCCATCTTGGCTTCTAAGGAGCATTCTGGTACTTCTTTCAACACAGATTTATTTGTTCTTCTGGCAATCAATGGTACCTTAAAATCTTCTCTAACACCATAACACAAATTCATTAATTAGAAGAAGAAAAAAATAGTAAAAGATACTATAAATAGCAGTCCATGGATGTACCATAGTTAATCTCTTCTACAGAGGACACTGCCGTATTTAAATATTTTTTGGTTATAAGAGAAAGCATCTCATTGTAATTTTAATTTTCATCTTTTCAAGCACTGGGAATCTTCATATCTTATCTCTGTCATTTGCAATTATTTGGTGAATTTTCTACATACTTTAACCATTCTAAGGATATTTGACACTTCACAGTGAATTTGTACAAACTCTTTATATTAATGCACTGCATACCTTTTGGGTCATTATGATTTTTCTGAGTTGTGTTATCTATTAACTTTCTTTCTCTTTTAGTTTTGTTTCACTTTCAGCAAGAAAAACTACCATTTTTTCCTATGATTGCTTTCATATCAAGATGGAAATTTCTAATTTCATTTAGTTTATGATTTCTACTGTTACCACTATGTCCTTTTAACTATTTGGAGTTTATTTTGACACAACTTATGAAGTTAAGAAAACAACTTCATTTTTCCCTCAAATATTAAACAACTATGAAAGGTTTTTTCTTTATAGACATATGCTTCTATTTTTCCCTACTGCATAATATATGAAACACTAATTGAAAAAATGTGCAATATAGCTGAAAATATGGTACTTTTCCTACAACTTGCATATATATAGAGATAGGGATACATACATAAAGATATCTTTGATATCCATGTGTTAATAATAAAAATTCCTCAAAAGTCCTTTATAGTGGTGATGGATAAAATTACAATACATTAAAGCAATGACATATCATAGAGCTATTAAGAAAAAGATAGATTTATATGTACTAATATAGAAATATGGAAGCCTGGTATAGCACTGTTAGATAAGCACTGGACTACTAACCACAAGCTTAGTAGTTCAAACCCACCAGCCACTCCTTGGTAACTCTATACAGGATCGTTATGAGTTGGAAACAACTCAACGGCACTTAACAACCACCACAATATAGAAATATGAGGGCATATGGAAATGAATAAAGCATATTGGGACCCAAACACTAACCAGAAAAATTTATTCAGTCAGTCTAGTCATTAGTACATCAAAATAACACTAAGACTCTACTCAGAGGCCCATGCAGCAATTAAAAATATTACTATAAAGGTTTTTCAATTTCCTGATACTTGGATCATTTTTACTGATATATATGCTTTGTCTACATGTTCTCTAAAGGAACTGACTCAGACTTTTCACATATTGACTTTTTAGTTACTAATATTCACTGAAACATAGTACTGTTAAGTGCTTTTCAGTACCTTAGCAATGGTTTAGAACTTCATTTGTCAGCAGCACATTTTCTGGTACCAATATGTTTCAATTTCCAATATATAGCCTATGCTCTATTTGAAGCATGAATGTTCTCAAAATTATACACATCATCAAATCAAGTTTAGAAACAAAATACAAACTATGCATAGTATTAATTCTGCTTTACATGTTTCCTTATATTAGAACATTGCTAAAATTATAAAAACTACAAAGTCATATCATTAAAAAATTTGGCTAGTATCCCAGCATGCATGATTCACTGCTGTTGTTTGCCACTAAAGATGTTCTTCAAATAGCTAAACCACATTGAGGAATGTGATAAGCCAGGCAAATATAATGTTTAAATATGGATGTCCTTGAAAATTACTCATCTCCCTAAATGACACATCCAATGCCATTCTTCCATAAAAAAGAGCTACCTACCTCCACCTCCACCCACCCCCAAAAAATGAGGATGTATATTGCAAATAAAGTTATATTTGTTAAAAATAAGGAATATATCTTTTAAAAATTTATTTTAATAACATTTCATGCATATTCTCACCCAGAAGGAAAAGCCTGTAATAAGGGACAATCCAACTCAATCTCTCCAATTTAATAATCATCTATATGCTAGACACTGATGTAAATTTGGACTATGACTAAAATTTTTATTTATATCCTGTTTTATTACAAAAAAGGAGTATCTAAGACTGGTAATTAAAACCTGCTCCTTGTACACAATGCTTATACTCTTGTTATGTGCCATTGAGTCGGTACGGACACATAGAGACCTCATGCACAGCAGAACGAAACACTGCCCAATCCTGGGCTAACCTCACAACTGTTGCCACCCTTGAGTCCATCGATGTTGCCACTTGGCAATCCATCTTGTTGGGAGTCTTCCTCTTTTTCTCTGACCCTCCACCTCACCAAACATGATATCCTTCTCCATTGAGTGGTCCCGCCTGAAAATAATGTCCAAATATGAGAGGCGAAGTTTGGCCATCTTGGCCTCTAAGGAGCACTCTGGCTGCACTTCTTCCAAAACGAATCTATTGGTTCTTTTGGCAGCCCATGGCACTTTTAATATTGTCCTACAACACCATAACTCAAAAGCATCAATTCTTCTACGGTCTTCCTTATTCACTGCCCAGCTTTCGCATGCACATGAGGTTACTGAAAACATCGTGGCTTGGGTCAGGCGCACCTTACTCCTCGAGCTGACATCTTTGCTCTTCAACACTTTAAAAAGATCTTGTGCAGCAGATTTGCCTAATGCAATACATCGTTTCATTTCTTGACTGCTGCTTCCGTGAGTATTGATAGTTGATCCAGTAAGAATGAAATCCTTGACAACTTCAATCTTTTCTCTGTTGATAAGAATGTGGTTTATTGGTCCAGTGGTGAGGATTTTTGTTTTCTTTACATTGAGATGTAATCCATACCGAAGACTGTGCTCTTTGATCTTCATCAGTCTTTAGTGTTGAATGTATCAAATTTGTTCTTCAGATCTCTAAATTCAGGTGGGATATATTCAAGGTCATATTTTGGCTCTCATGGACTTGTTTCCATCTTCTTCAGCTTCAGTCTGAATTTGTATAGGAGTAATTGATGGTCTGTTTCACAGTCTGCCCCTGGCCTTGTTTTGACTGATGATATGGAGCTTTTCCATTGTCTCTTTCCACAGATATAGTCAATTTGATTTCCATGTATTCCATCTGGTGAGGTCCATGTGTATAATCATCTCTTATGCTGTCTAAAGAAGGTATTTGAAATGAACAAATCATTAATTTTGCTGAATTCTATCATGTGTTCTCCAGCATCATTTCTATCACCAAGGCCATATTTTCCAACTACTGATCCTTCCTCTTTGCTCCCAACCTTTGCAATCCAATCACCAGTACATCTTGATTGCATGTTTGATCAATTTCAGATTAAAGAAGTTGGTAGAATTCTTCTATTTCATCCTCACTGGCTTTAGTGGTTGGTGCATAAATTTGAATAAAAGTGGTATTAACTGGTCTTCCCTGTAGGCGTATGGATATTATCCTATCATAAACAGCATTGTACCTCCTGACTGATCTGTATATGTTCTTTTTGATGATAAATGCAACACCATTCTGCTTCAATTTGTCATTTTTGGCATAGCAAACCATGTAGTTGTCAGATTCAAAATGGCCAATACCAGTCCATTTCAGCTCACTAATGCCTAAGATATTGATATTTATGCATTCCATTTCATTTGTGACACCTTCCATTTTTCCCAGATTCATACTTTGTATATCCCATGTTCTGATTTTCAATGGGTGTTTACAGCTGTTTCTCTTCATTTTGAGTTGTGCTCCATCAGCAAATGACGGTACCCTGGGCTTTTCTCCCATGGGCTTTACTCCATTCACATCATCACGGTCAACTATTCTCTGAGGAGGCAACTCTTCCCCAGTCGCATTTTATACTCTAATAGGAGATTAAAAACTTTGAAAACAAACATTTCTAATATAGGTGAAATTTCTGCCATTAGAACTGTAGTCAAATACAATAGTGCTCTTGTCATCAGTGTTCAAAAATAAAGAGCATCATTACAAAGTACACATGTCCAATAATGGTAACTACTAATAATGTTATGTATACATTTATACACATATTATATTGTATATAAATATAAATAAACGTTGTTAAGTGCCATGGAGTCAGTTCCGATTCACAGCAACCCTGTATAGAGTTTCTAAGGCTTTAAGTCTTCGCGGGAACAGAAAAACCTTCATTTTTCTCCCATGGAGCGGCTGGCGGGCTCAAACCTCAAACCTTATAGCTCGCAGTACAGCACTTATACTTAAAGACTTAGTTCAATATTTTGTATTTGCGTTTCCTTTTAAAGAAAACATCATGGGGAAGTGTTTATGCTGTACAGTTAAGGAGACAAAACTGAGCATAGGGTACATTCCAAAGGCTTAAATTTTTTTAATTTTGTAGAAAAGCCACAAAATATATACATACATACATAATTTATTGTTGTTAAGTGCTACTGAGTTGGTTCCAATTCACAGTAACCCTGTATAGGGCTTCAGAAGAGTGGCTGGCAGGTTTGAACCAATGACCTTACAGTTAGCAGTCCAGTGCTTATCCTACAGTATATACCAAAACATTGAGTTTCTCTGGGTGGTCATAAAATAAGTTGCTTATTTTGTTTTTATTCTTTTTCCATTTTCCAATTTTCTATAATGACCATGTATTTTACTCTTTTAATCCCAAATCCATTAAACTTTTTCACAGAAAGCCATCATTTTTTTCTGGCAAGCCATTTAACAAAGAGCAAGGTCCTGTTTGTCTATTAACTAGACAATACTGTATAAAGATCTTTGAACTTTTCCCCACAATACAGTGAGAAAACTTCATAAAAATACAGATTAGTAGGGTGTCCAGTCCACTTAGCGCAAATAATTTCTTCAACATTTAATGCTGAATAAATCTATTTCTGTATGTAAAAACATATTTGGTCAGCAGTTCCAAGTTACTAGCTTTCCCTCTGATACCCTATATGTTGTTGTTGTTAAGTGCCATCGAGTCAACTCCGATCCATAGCGACACTTTGTAGGGTTTCCAAGGAGCACCTGGTGAGCCTGAACCACCGACCTTGCAATTCAAACGCTTCAGCAGTCTGGCGCTTTAACCCACAGTGCCACACCAGGGGCTCCAGATACCCTATATAGGGCTGCTATAAGTTGGAACCTACGCAATAGCACTTAACAACATCATGCCATATAAAAAAATTAACTCAAAATAAATCAACAACCGAAATATAAAAGCCCAAACCAAGTAAGTCTTAGAAAAAAACACAAGGATAAATCTCCAAACTTTGGATTTGGCAATGAATTCTTAGATGTGACACCAAAAATATGAGCAACAAAAGATAAAATAGGTAAAATGAATTTCATCAAAATTAAAAGCTTACCTTACAAGCAGTCATCCAAGAAGAATATTACCAAGAACATGAAAAGACCCCTAACAAAATGGCTGAAAATTATTTGCAAACCATTTATCTGTTATAGGCTTATTAGTCAGAATATTCAAAGAACTCATACGACTGAACAACAAAAATACAAACAACCCAATCACAAGTAGTCAAGGAACTTGAATAGGCATTTCTTTAAAGAAGATATACAATGGTCAACAAGCACATGAAAAGATGTCCAACCTAACTCATCACAGCTGTTGTTGTTAAGTAGTGTCCAGTGGACTTTGACTCATAGCAAGTCTTTGAACAACAGAACAAAGCACTACCAGACCCTGTGCCATTCTCATCATTGTTATTAGGCCTGAGCCCATTGTTATAGACACTGTGTGAATCCATCATGCTGGGGGGTTCCCTTTTTTTCCGCTGACCCCCCAGCATGAAGGATTTACACAGTATGGCATCCTTCTCCAGAGACTGGTTCCTCCTGACAACATATACAGAGTCCATGACATAAAATATCGCCATCCTAGCTTCTAAGGCGCTTTCTGGCTATACTTCTTTCAAAACATATTTATTTGTTGTTCTGGCAGTCCCTGGTACTTCCAATATTCTTCACCACACCATAATTCAAATGCAGCAATTCTTCTCCAGTCTTCCTACTGGCCAGCTTTCACATGCATACGAGGCAATTAAAATTACCTGTCTTCAGACACACTTTAGTCTTCAAAGTGGTGACATCTATGTTCTTTATCACTTTAAAGAACTCTTGTAGACTTGCCCAATGCAATACAGTCCTTTGATTTCTTACCTATAGCTTCCATGAACATCAGTAGAAAAATGCAAATTAAAACCACAATAAGATACCACTTCACCAGCACTGAATATTTTAAAAAAAGAAAAGCAAAAGGTGTTAGTAAGGATGTGAAAAAATTGGAGACCTCATGCACTACTGGTCAGACTGTAAACTGGAGCAGTCGTTGTGAAGAACAGTCTGGTGTGTCCACAAAAATTTCAACACAGAAAGGGCAGGTTTTAGAGCCCAAGAAAATTCAGAATTACATAAAATTTCTATATAAAATATTACCATATATTATCAGTATTCAACTTTTTTCCATGCTAAATTTACAACCATACTTTGTCATTTACTGATAAATTTACAACCATACTTTGTCATTTCCTGAAGAGAAAAACTAAGATATATAGCATTTAGAAATTCTATAACATAGGGGACAAGGAGCTCTGGTAGCGTAGTGGTTATGAATCAGGCTGTGAGCCACAAGGTCAGCAGTTTGAAACTAACAGCTGTTCAGTGGGAGAAAGATGAGGCTTTCTGCTCCCATAAAGATTTACAGCCTCGGAAACCCTGTACAGGGTCGCTAGGAGTCGGAACCGACTCCACGGCACATAACAACAACAATAGCATAGGGGACATGTGAACAGCTGGGAATAAAAAACTCTTCCATAGTATTTCATTTCCTGTACACCAAAAAAAGAAAGACTCAACAAAGTAAAAGGTTACAAAAACAAGAACTTATTCACTCTATTTCTGGCATCTGTCTCTTCTACCAGTGAATTTCTCTTTGCGGTATGTAATCAGTCTGCACATTTCGCTTAAGAGATAACCGGTAAAACAGGTTCTGGAACACTAAGGCTTTAAAAACATTTTGCCATTATAGATTACAAGAATTAAATTTCTTTAAGTAAACATTTCATATGACTGTGTATTTTAAGTAATTTTTGGCACTTTCAGGGTCCTGGGAAGTGATAAGTTTGTCCCATGACTATTATTATGTCATTCCAGAACAATATAGGGAGTGGGTGAAGATAAATAATAAGAGAAAGAAAACCAAAACACAATCAAATTTCTCAATAAATTAATAGATCTAGAATTGGCTAAAAAAGTCAAACTGTTTTCTTTGGATACTAAGTGTAATAATTGAAAGCTACACATATAATTGTCTTCATGAGGAATCTGCACATGGACCAAGAGGCAGTTGTTCGAACAGAACATGGGAACACTGAATGTTCTAAAACGAAGAAAGGTTTGCAACAAGGTTGTATTCTTTCACTATACTTACTTAACATGCATGCTGAGCAAATCATCCGAGAAGCTGGGTTCTACGAAGAAAAACGTGGCATCAGGATTGGAGGAAGACTCATTAACAATCTGCAATATGCAGATGATACAACCTTGCTTGCTGAAAGGGAAGAGGACTTAAAACATTTACTGATGAAGATCAAAGAACATACCCTTGGGTATGGATTACATCTCAATGTAAAGAAAACAAAGATCCTCACCACTGAACCAATAAACAACATTCTTATCAATGAAGAAAAGTCAAGGACTTCATTCTTCTTGGATCAACTATCAATACTCGCGGAAGCAGCAGTCAAGAAATCAAACCACGTATTGCATTAGGCAAATCTGCTGCACAAGATCTTTTTAAAGTGTTGAAGAGCAAGATGTCAGCTTGAGGAATAAAGGTGCACCTGACCCAAGCCAAGTATTTTCAATAACCTTATATGCATGCTAAAGCTGGACAGTGAATAAAGAAGACTGTAGAAGAATTAATGCTTTTAGTTGTGGTGTTGGAGGAGAATACTGAAAGTGCCATGGGCTGTCAAAAGAACCAATAGATCTATTTTGGAAGAAGCACAGCCAGAGTGCTCCTTGGAGGCCAAGATGGCCAAACTTCGTCTCTCATATTCGGACATATTGTCAGGAGGGACCACTCACTGGAGAAGGATACCATGTTTGGTAAGGTGGCGAGTCAGAGAAAAAGAGGAAGACCCCCAACGAGATGGACTGGCCAAGTGGCAGCATTGATAGACTCAGCATGGCAACAGTAGTGAGGTTGGCCCAGGATCGCGCAGTGTTTCATTGTGCTGTGCATAAGGTCGCCATGAGTCGGTACTGACTTGATGGCACCTAACAACAAACAACAATGAAATTCATAAAATATATATAACTAATAAATTAATAAAGAAAATCAAAAAATTAATTTAAGCCTGCAACAATGAATGTAGTCACTTGCACAGGGCATACCACAAATCAATTAATTAACCAAACAGAAGCTCTCTTGAAAATAAAGATTTTAAACAAAGGAACACTGGTAGTATAACAGTTAAGCACTTGGCTGGTAACCAAAAGGTTGGTGGTTCTGACCTACCTAGCAGCTCCACAGAAGAAAGAGCTGGTGGAAACCTATAGAGCAATTCCAGTCTGTTACATGGAATTGCTATGAGTCAAAAATTAACTGGACAATACTTAACAACATCAACAAATATGGTTTAAGTTCACCAAAAAAAAAAAAGGGGGGGGCTCTAGAATCAGACTTACAACAGAATATAAACTCTGCCACTACCAAATTATATAACATCTCTAAACTTCAACAGCAACAGAGAGAATACAACTTTGCAGGAACATTGTGTTGATGAAATGATATAAAATATACATATAAAATCAGACAAATAAAAGGGATAACTATTACTACTAATTTTAAGAAACTATCTTAACAAAACACACACATTACTAAATACCTTATTTCCTTGGCAGTACAAAAGAAATGATAATTTAAGTATCTTATCAGTTTGAATTAAGTAGAGAGGCAAGTGATAGAAAACCACAACAGTTATGCATGGATATAGTAGTTACAGGGGTTCTGGTATAGCACTGTAGGATAAGCACTGGACTGCTAACTGAAAGGTTGGTGGTTCAAACCCACCAGTTGTTCCTTGGAAACTGTATACAGAGTCACTATGAGTCAGAATCTACTCAATGGCACTTAACAACATCTTAATAGTGACAATGATCAACAGGGACCCAGGCATCTCAGCTTTGATGCTGCCAACCTGAATACCCTGTTTTTCACCTCATGATACAGGACAGCAAGCGCCCAGCCATTAATTTACATTTTGTTGTTGTTTGTTGTTAAATCCCACTGAGTCAGTTCTGACTCATAGTGACCATGTATAGGATTTCCAAAACTGTAAATCTTTGCAGGAGCAAAAACCCTCATCTTTATCCGGTGGAGCAGCTGGTAGGATCACAGTTCAGAGCTTACATTCTAGAGTCACCACACTCCCACGTCTACATTTTGTTGTTGTTGTAGTTAAGTGCCATCAAGTCAGTTCCAACTCATAGCGACCCTGTACAGGGTTTCCAAGGATAGGTTGGTGAGTTTGAACTAACATTTCAAACCAACCTTGCATCCAGCGCGTATCCGACAGTGCCACACCAGGCACTAAAAAGGAATGTGCAAAATAACCATTGCCAGGGAGCCCTACTCATGATGACCCTATGTGTGTCAGAATAGAACTGTGTTCCATAGGTTTTCAATGACTCATTTTCTAAGTAGATTGCCAGGAGTCACTTCTGTGACACCTCTGAGTGGATTCTAACCTCCAACCTTTCAATCAGCAGCCAATCACATTAACAATGTACATCACATGTGCAAGAAAAGGGCATTCGCACTCTCTAAAAGAATTCTATCTGAAACTGTTAAACCAAACTCGGTGTTCATAGTCTTTGGCCACAGCTTACTCACATGGCCTATCATACCCACCCACACAAAAAAAAGATGTTTACAAATGCAGTTTTTCTTCTATTCAGCCTAAATCCAACTAAAATCCTGGAATTCTCCTGGTACAGAAATAGAAAATAATATGTAATTGGGCCACTAGGAAGGAAACTCAGTAAAAATGTGTGTACCTACTTTGTTAATGCAGGAGAAAGATGAGGCTTTCTGCTCGCACAAAGATTCACAGCCTCAAAAACCCTATGCAGAGTTGCTATGAGTTGGAACCAACTCCAGGGCATACTTCCACCACCACTTTGTTGATATTCTTTACCCCACCAGATTCCTTCAATAATATTATTTCAATGTCCAGTTGCAATTAGCTGAATTACATCTTAAATTGTTGTCAAGTGCCACTGAGTCAGCTTCGACTCATTACCAACCCTGTATATAGGATTTCCAAGGAGGGGCTGGTAAACTTGAAATGCAATTGAACAGCCACTGCCTTGCAGTTCAAACCGGCCTTGAAGTTCAAACTGACTTTGCAGTCCAGTGCATTAACCCCAATTACTTAACATTTAAATTTAAGTAAGATATCATCATTAGGTCCTTGATGAGATAAAGACAGTAACAACGCAAACGTATTTTCTGCCACGTGCTAACACTGTGATAAGAGTTTGCATAAATTATGGCATTACTGATTTATTTCATACAGTTTTACTCTAGGTGTTGTTGTTGTTGTTAAGTGCTGTCAAGTCGATTCTGACCTGTAGCGACCCTGTATAGGGTTTCCAAGGAGAAGCTGGTGAGCTTGAATCACCAACCTTGCAGTTCAAACGACTTTGCAGTGTGACACATAAGCCCACCACGCCACACCAGGACTCCTTACTCTAGGTGGCTAACGGATACTTAATGCCTAGGTGACTGAGTTAAACTATCTAGAACTTGGGCTTTCAGTCAAAATGGAACAAGAACCAAATTTACACACCTACTCCATCTCCACCGGAAACAACAAATAACCAGGGGAACGGGACTTTCAGGACATTGGTTATTAGTCAATAAAAGACAGTGATCCCTAAAAAGGTCTCCGCTTACCACCTGGAGATAGTTACCAGGTAATCAAGCCTGGAAAAGGAATGAATCTAGGCAAAGTCTAGCAGTCTCACTAGATTAAGAAAAGAGGAGCAGGCACTTAGGGAGGAGGCTAAGGTGGTTTCAAGGCAACATATCACAGGAAAAAGCTGCACAGGCAGAAAATATGGGAAATGTGCAGATGGTCCCCTTGAGTTTTCAGGTGAGTACTGACCAAAGCATACACGTGAAGTCAGAGGGGAAATCAACTGGAAAAGAGGAGAGACTAAACCTTGATCAAGAGGGTCCTGCTATGCTAGCCAGAGTGGCAACCCTTACAATTCATGGAGCTTAATGGAGTCCTATTGTGGCGCTGTGGGTTAATGCGCCAGACTGCAAAGCCATTTGAACTTCAAGGTTGATGGTTCAAGTTCACCAGCTGCTCCTCGGAAACCCTATAACAGGGTCACTATGAGTCTGAACCAACTTGACAGTACAGAACAACAACAACAACAAAGTACAGTAGTAAAAAAGGATGACCTCAATGGAATGGAAAAATTATTCTTTTCCTGGATAACAAAGATTGACATAAAAGGACCAAACTACATCAAAGAACTTAACTATAACTATACCCTAGAATAAAGTCCTGGTGTGACACTGTAAGGCAAGCACTGGACTTCTAACCACAGGTCAGTGGTTCAAATCCACCAGCTGTTCCTAGGAACCCACGTACAGGGTCATTATGATTCGGAACCAACTTGATGGCACTTAACAACCACAACAACAGCAGGATAAAGTTCAAGATGATTTATAATAACACAAAAATATATAGCATCCAACAAAGCAAATTTAACAGAATCTAATCTGGTATGGCACTGTGGGTTAATGCGCCAGACTGCAAAGTCGTTTGAACTGCAAGGTTGTCAGTTCAAGCTCACCAGCTACTCCTCGGAAACCCTATACAGGGTTGCAACTGACTTGACAGCACTTAACAACAACAATAATCACTAATTAAATAATTACCAAGTAACTCATGTTGTAGGAATATTTGGCAAACCACACATATGGGGAGAAAATATGTGTAAATCACATAACTGATAAAGAACTTGTATCCAGAATATATATATAGTTATACAAACTCAAGAGCAAGAAAAATTACATTTTTTAAAATAAAATTTTAAAAGGATGTGAACACATAACCAAAGACAAACAGCAAGGAAAAAAAAAAAAACCACATGGAAAGACATTCAACATCATTATTTATTAGAGAAATGTAAGTTGAAACCACCATGAAATATCATAGCATACTGTTAATCCAAACCTACTGCCATCTAGTCAATTCCTACTCATGTATTAGAGTAGAACGGTTCCATCAAGTTTTCTTGACTGTAATCTTTATAGAAGCAGTTATCTAGACCTTTCTTCCAAAGGGCCTCTGGGTGAGTTCAAAATGCCAACCTTTAGGTTGACAGCTGATCACAAACAGCTTATACCACCAAGAACCCTACATACCTATTCTGCTTGTTGTTAAGTGCCATTGAGTCGATTCTGACTCACAGCGACCCTTAACTAGGTTTCGAAGGAGCAGCTGGTGGATGTGAACCACCAACCTTGTGGGTAACAGTCCAGTGCTGATCTTACAACACCATCTTTTAGAATGACTAAAATTGAAAATAACAACAACAACAAAAACTTACTATAATAACCACTAGCAACTCTCTATGGTAACTGCTGTGTGAGAATATACAATATCACAACTAAGTAAAAAGTAATTTGTCAGTTTCTTGATTAAACATACTCCCATATGACTTGATCTTACATTACCCGAAATATATGAAAACCACAACTACTACCAGCTAGTTGATTGATCCAACTCATAGCAATGTCCATAAAGTCTTTTACACAAACATTCATAGTAGATTTGTGATAGCTACGAGCAGGAAATAGCTCAAATGTCAATCAACAGCTAAATGGATAAATAGATTGTAACGGCTTCTTACAATGGAATACTACTCAATAATAAGATGGAGACAGGAGAACAAACAAGATGACAGAGAGGGTAGAAGTGCAGTAAGGAGCTCCGTCAGTAACAACACAGAATACCGGACCAAGCAGGCTCAGGGGATAGTCCTAGAACTCTGAACCACATATAAAGGAATATTTAGAAAGTTGGGAGGCTTACAGTCAGTGGAATTTGTAGCAGAAGCAATAAATCCAGTGTTTTCTAATCCAAGGTGCTCAGCGGCCATCTTGGGCTTATATATGTATAGATATTTTATTGTTGTTAAGTGTTATCAAGTCAGTTTTGACTCATAGAAGAACCCTGAATAGGGTTTTTAAGGAGAGGCTACTGGCTTTGAACCACTTACCTTGCAGTGCTTAGCCTAAAGTGCTTACCCAAAAGTGACACACTACAATTCCATATGTATATATGATGTTGTTTAGTGCTGTCAAGTCAGTTCCGACTCATAGAGACCCTGTATAGTGTTTCCAAGGAGCAGCTGGTGGGTTTGAACCACCAACTTTGAGGTTCAAACTGACCTTGTGGTCTAGTGGTTATCTTTACAGAGCCATACCAGGAGTCTATATGTAAATACAGAGAGAGGTTTATCTCTAGGCAATGGCTCACACAGCTGTATTACCAGACAAGTTCCAAGTCCCTGGATCAGATTTCAGGTTGAAGGTTATGTCTCATATAGCTGCAGGGGCTGAGGAACCCAAGATTAGCAAATCAGATGCCAGGCTTCTGGCTTCAGTCTAATGAAACCACGGTCAGAAGCAGGCTGCTGAGCAACTCCCAGGACCAGTAGGAAATAGGGAAGGTTGGCTGGCTCAAGTCCAAAGAACTGGAGGTCGGATGATGAGCTAGGTACAGGATCTAGACCCAGCAAACAGCAAACAGGCTTTGCCCAAGTGTCTAATACACTGGAAGCAGGCAATATCCTAAAGAAAACTTGCTTTCAATTGACTGGCTACTCACAACAGATCTCACCATGGAATCGGTTACAAATAAAACACTAAAAAAAATGGGATGCTATAAAGTCAGAAAGTGGCTGGCTTACAAGCTTTCGTGAGTGTATTTAGGTTCAAAATGAGGGGTGTAAGTTAGAATCCCCACTGAATAGTTTTCCTCTTGTCCATATGGAGCTGGTCAAAGGGGAAGGGGGAAGATGGGGATAAGATTTTATGATTCAATTGTGAGTAACTGTTAGCAGGATTAATTGCAATTTTCAAAATTGTAATTGTAAAAGATATATAACTAAAAGAGGAGAGTAGTTAATCTTTCATTTAAGGAACAGAGGAACCCAGAACCATCCAGAAGGAAAAGCATAGAGTGGAGTGTGAGATCCTATCCAGAAAACAGTGACAGCACAGATGGTGGCAGAAGCGATGCATGGGGGAACAGAGCAGCTGAGGACTCTAGACCCATGGACTGAGAAAGACTGTGTGCCTGTAAAGCAGCAAGTTGGCTTGCAAATTGTGCCCTTTGGACATCAAATGAATATATATATATATTGGTTTGTGTATGTAAATCAAACATTTTTGCTTTGTACATTTCTGAAAAATAAGATGTAAAAGCAAAGCCACAAAAAAACAGAGAAGCCACTGGGTAGAAGTAGGATAACTGCAGTTGCAGGGAGGAGAATGTAATCATTGAGATGAGACAAAACATGATTGATTGGTTGAAAATAAAGCTGATGATAACCATGGCAATGAAGCAATATATGATAGGATAAATGCAAAGCTAATGTTCTCCCATGTAAACTATCACATCATTCACAATAAAACATTTAAAAAAAGACAAGCTGATGATCATTTCCGTTTACCTTCACTCAATTCACAATAAAAAGTTTGAATTTTTTTTTTTTTAAATGGGCCCAGATGCAAGGAGAGGAAATATAAACCTCCCACCTCTTAGTAGGAAGAGTGTCAAAGAATTTGTGAACAATTTTAAAAACACAAGCTGCAAAAAAAAAAAATAAGTTCTTTCCCCAGGTGCACAGATGGGGAAATGGGATGGCAACTATTATATGCACTGCCCTTGGGAGTTCAGAAAGCCAATTTTTAACAGTGATTTTGCCAGACAATCATCATCATTCATGGGAGTTCTATTTTATAAAGTCACAAAAACAAAAACCCCATGCCATCAAGTTGATTCTGACTCATAGCAACCTGCTGTGCAGAGTTTCAAGACATTAAATCGTTATAGAAGCAAAAAGCCTCATCTTTCTCCCACAAAGCAGCTGGTGGGTTTGAACTTCCAACTTTGCATTTAATAGGCCAACACTTGACCTACTAAACCATGAGGGCTCTCTATATATACATATTATGATGCATTGTTGTTGTAGTTGTCAGGTGCCACCGAGTCAGAACCGACTCATAGCGACCCCATGCACAGCAGAACGAAACAATGTCCAATCCTGGGCCAACCTCACTACC
>NW_006408649.1:7557270-7561203 GCF_000296735.1 Chrysochloris asiatica | reverse complement strand
TCATTTGTCTTGCAGAAATCTATCATTCGTTCTCCAGCATCATTTCTATTACCAAGTCCAAACTAATTAACTTTGGACTAATGACCAACAGCTCTGGTAGCATAGTGGTTATGAATTGGGTTGCGAACCTCAAGGTCAGCAGTTCGAAACTACCAGTTGTTCCACGGGAGAAAGAGGAGGCTTTTTGCTCCAGTAAAGACTTACAGCCTCGGAAACCCTGTACAAGGTTGCTATGAGTCAGAACCAACTCCACGGCACATAACAACAATGACCAACAGAAGTACAATTCATGTTTGGATGAAGCTTATCTAACAGATTTTTGTTTTTTAAAATAAAGTACACCACACTATACATTTTAAATAGTGAAATCATCAACAAACACCAAATTGTAGAAAATATGGTACTAAATATCATGAAGAGCCCATGAGAAGAACAAATATTTACAGTATGAGAGCTGAAAACAAGAAGGCAGAGTACTGCTTTGCTTGACAGCATTTTCACACATATCCATGCATGTCTGCAAATGACCACAAAAGCATCAAGAGTAGTACAAATAAAGTTTAGTAAGTAGCAAATCTGCAAATATATAATTCATGAACAATTAAGATATGTGAATTTATAAAGCCCCAACATATCAGAGCTGTAACAGTCCTCACTTTACAAATGGCAAAACTTAACACCACTGAAAATTCAGTATGCAATTTTGATTATTCACTAAGAAAGCAGATATATAAATATTTTATCAATTCTAAGGAGCTCTGGTAGCATAGTGGTTACAAATTGGGCTGCTAACCTCAAGGTCAGCAGTTCGAAACTACCAGCTGTTCTATGGGAGAAAGATGAGGCTTTCTGCTCCCCTAAAGATTTACAGCCTCGGAAACCCTGTGCAGGGTCACTATGTGTCGGAACCGACTCCGCGGTACTTAACAACAACAACAAGGCACTATAAATAGTGCCTTTGCAGACATTCATGGGCATATATGAAACACTACAGAAATCCTGGTATGGTGCTGTGGGTTAATGTACTGCACTGCAAAGTCAGTTTGAACCACAAGGTCAGTGGTTTAAGCACATCAGCCACTCCTCGGAAACCCTATACAGGGTCACTATGGGTTGGAACTTACTTGATGGCACATAACAACAATACATAATATTATGTAAAGATTTCTTTTGAAGAAAGATTTTTCTTCAAATAATATCTTGACCATGAGTCTGGACAATGTCTTAATTCTCCTTTGCTTCTGCAAACTGTACCTATTAAAATAACATGCCTGGTAGGGACAGAAGCATATATCTGGCAAGAATCTATCACACACACACCCCAAAAAAAAAATGTATAAAACAGCAGAAGATTTGAATAGATGTTTCACCACAGAGGACATTCAGATGACCATTAGCTATCAGAGACATACAAGTGAGACCCATAAGTTACAATTACACTTCCATTAGAATGACTAAGATAAAAACAGAAAATAACAAGTGCTGGCAAGGATGTGAGGAAAATGGAACCCTTATCGATTGCTGGTGGGAATGTTAAATGGTAAAGCTGCTGTGGAAAACATGTTGTGGTTCCTTAAAAAATAGGACTTCTGGCAAGATGATGGACTAAGCAGATGCACTATTTGGACCTGCTACAAAAAAGATTCAAGAGACAAAATAAATCAGACAGAAAATTCTGGTACCCTGAACAAAAGAAAGTTTAGAGAGGTGGATGGAGTGCTTATTGGGAGGAGAGACAAAGCAGAGACGGTGAGATAGGGAGACTGGTTGGTGAATTACTGGCCAGAGATGGCTCAACCATCTTGGGAGTTGTTCTGGCAGCGGATGGAGGTTTGGCAGAGTAGATTCAAACAGGCAATAGGGAAGGTGTGATTTCTTTCTTTTGCTCATGCTCAACTGATGACCAGAGTATGCCCAGCTCCCACCTTCATCCACTCCCAGCACAGGCTCTGCTCTCCACTGGTTCACAGCCACAGGCTGGGAGCCACACTAGCATGAGGTGGGAGCTGGCTGTGCCACTCTGTTGTCTAAATTCAGGTAGACTCGGCTCCAGACCTAAAAAAACCTAAAGGGCCACCAGACCTGAACTTAACCAGTCACACTCACAAACTCCTTAAATTTCAGGAGCTCCCCAGACATTCCTCCCCTCTGGGTCCAACAATTACAATGTTTGTTTTTACAAATACAACAACCCACACTGCCCCAGAGACAACACACAATGTTAGCTCACATGAAGAAACAAGAGAGAGAATGACTCAAGCAAATGGCCAAGATGTAAAACCAGAAAATGATCCAGAGGAAGGAAAGGTAATAGAACTAACTGAAAAAGAATTCAAAACATGTTTAATCTAGTATCTTCAAAGGATCGATAGAAATATTAATGAAAGTAAGAAGAACACAATAAATACTTTAGAAGAATTCAGGAAAACAATACAAGAACAAACAGACAAAATAAACACAAATTTTGTAACAATACAAAACCTGCAATTAGAAATCCAGAAGATTAATACTAAGATCTCAAAAATGGATAATACATTGAAAGAGCAAAAGGAGCAGATGCAAAGCAATGGAAGCCTGAATTAGTTAGCCTGAAGAGAAATCTCTCAATACTAGTATGCTAGAACAATCAGGAAAAAATATTGAAGAACACTGGAGAAAAAAATGCCTGCATGTGACAAAAATCATATAAATTTAACAGGTATTTTTTTAGAATCTAGCTATTTCACAAATTTATATAACTTTAAGCATTCTGCTTTATATTTATTATTGTTGTTATTGTTAAGTGCCGTCGAGTTGATTCCGACCCATAGCGACCCTATATAGGGTTTCCAAGGAGCAGCTGAACTTGAACCACCGACGTTGCAGTTCAAATGACTTTGCAGTCTGAAGCATTAGCCCACAGTGCTACACCAGGACGCCTATACTTATTATTATAATGATAATAATTATTATTAAAATAGTATTTTTTTAGACTTATTATGTATCTGTCACTGTGTGCTCTGCTGTTGCTGTTGTTAGGTGCCATGGAGACAATACCGACTCATAGTGACCCTATGCACAATAAAATGAAATGCTGCCTGGTCCTGCGCCAACCTGACAATCATTGCTACATTTGAACCCATCAC
Organism: Chrysochloris asiatica; assembly: GCF_000296735.1. Taxonomy (NCBI): domain Eukaryota; kingdom Metazoa; phylum Chordata; class Mammalia; order Afrosoricida; family Chrysochloridae; genus Chrysochloris; species Chrysochloris asiatica. Next base: position 7,558,078 of record NW_006408649.1, on the reverse strand, counting down.
TGCTGTCATTGTGCCAATCCATCTTGTTGAGGGTCTTCCTCTTTTTTTCTGACCCTCTATTTTATCAAACGTGATATCCTTCTTCAGGAACTGGTCCCTCCTGACAATATGTCCCAAAGTGTGAGAGACGAAATCTGACCACCCTGGCTTCCTGAAAGCATTCTGGCTGTACTTCTTCCAACACAGATTGGTTTATCTTTTGGCAGTTCATGGTACTTTTAATATTCTCCACCAACACCATAGCTTAAATGCATCAATTTTTCTATGGTCTTCCTTATTCGTTGTTCAACTTTTGCATGCATATGAGGCTACTGAAACTACCATGGTTTGGGTCAGGAGCACCTTAGTCCTCAAACTATGCTTTAGATTATATCAATTAATCCTAACAACGATATAAAGGAAGAATGTGTTACCTCATTTTACTGACAGACAACTGATAGGGTTCAATTTAAGTAACTCACAAGACGACATAGCAAAGACTAGACGGTGGTGGTTATGTACTGTGGTGTTGGTTCCAACTCATAGTGACCCTGTACAGGGTTTCCAAGGCTGTAAATCTTTATGGGAGCAGAAAGCCTCATCTTTCTCCCACGGAGCAGCTGGTAGTTTCGAACTGATGACTTTGAGCTTCGCAGCCTGATTCGTTACCACTACGCTATAGAAGCCCAAATATGACTGCAGAACCGGGGTGGGAAATGTCTGGCCTGCAGGCTGTATGTTGTTGTTGTTGTTAAGTGCCATCAAGTTGGTTCCGACCCATAGCAACCCTGTACAGGGTTTCCAAGGGTGTAAATCTTTATGGGAGTAG
>NW_006408649.1:7488302-7557170 GCF_000296735.1 Chrysochloris asiatica | reverse complement strand
GGCTGGTAGTTTCAAACTGCTGACCTTAAGGTTCGCAGCCCGATTGGTAACCACTATGCTACCAGGCTGTATAAGACCCACAAAATCATTTGCTCTCATGAAATGAGAATTATTCCCATTGAATGAAATGTTATCAAGAGATAATATTCATAATAAGTAGCAGAGAGGAGGTTTCTAACTAAATTTAGTTTATGTGTTTTGATGATACATCATGACAATCCAAAATTTAAGATTCTATATGCAAGTAGAACAATTCCAAATTTATATTCCAAACAATAAGCATTTCAATATATGTTGATAATTATTCAATAATATCTATTTTCAATAAGTTAGAAACTTAAACCTCTATAATACAGATCAAAAATATTTTGTGATTGTCTATATAAAGAAAGAGGAGTTCTCGTAGTGTAGTAGTTACGAATCAGGCTGCGAAGCGCAAGGTCAGCAGTTAGAAACTACCAGCTGTTCTGCTGGAGAAAGATGACGCTTTCTGCTCCCGTAAAGATTTACAGCCTTGGAAACCCTGTGCAGGGTCGCTATGAGTTGGAACCAACTCCACAGCACATAAAAACAACATATAAAGAAAAGGAGCTTAGGTAGTGCTACGGTTCAGGCACTGGGCTGCTAACTACAGGTCAGCAGCTCAAATCCACCAGGTGCTCCTCGGAAGAAGGTTGAGGCTGTTTGATCCCATAAAGATTGACAGTCTCAGAAACCTTATACAGGGTCACTATGAGTCATCATTAACTTGATGGCAGTGGGTTACATAAAAAAAAGACATCTTGGTGGTACAGTGATTAAGCACTCGCTGGTAACTGAAACATCAGTAGTTTGAATCCATTACAGAAGACAAAATGAGACCATCTTTTTCTATAAAGATTTTACAGCCTTGGAAACTCTAGGGATCTACTCGGTTCTACAGGACTGGTGTTAAGTAGTAATCAACTCAATGGCAATGGTAAATGGGGTATAAAGAACACACTTCTGGAAGTTGTCAAGGACTTCATTCTTCTTGGATCAACTATCAACACTTGTGGGAACAGTAGTCAAGAGATCAGACGACGTATTGCATTGGGCAAATCTGCTGCACAGGAACTTTTTTTAAAGTGTTGAAGAGCAGAGATGTCAGCTTGAGGACTAAGGTGCACCTGACCCAAGCCATGGTATTTTCAATAACCTCTTTGGGATGTGAAAGCTGGACAGTGAATAAGGAAGACCATAAAAGAATTGATGCCTTTGAGTTGTGGTGTTGGAGGAGAATACTAAAAATGCATGGACTGCCAAAAGAACCAATAGATCTATTTTGGAAGAATTGCAGCCAGAGTGCTCCTTGGAGGACAGGATGGTTAAGCTTCGTCTCTCATACTTTGGACATATTGTCAGGAGAGAACAGTCGCTGGAGAAGGATGTCATGCTGGGTAAGGTGGAGGGTCATAGAACAAGAGGAAGACCCCCAACGAGATGGATTAGCCAGGTGGCATCACTGATGGCATCAAGTGTGGCAGTGGTGGTGGGGTTGGCCCAGGATCGGACATTGTTTCGTTCTGCTGTGTATGGGGTCGCTATGAGTCGGTTCCGATTCGACGACACCTGACAACAACAACGATATAATTTTACATACACATATATATACACATCAGATATATACACATACATATATGAGATTATGACTAGGTCTTTTAATTTGTTTCAATCACTTTGGAGGGAATTGTTTTTATTTTGTTTTGTTTAACTTGTTAAAGAATACTTTCCTTCTCTGTCTCTCTCTCCTTTCCACGTTAGCTGCCATTCAGTCAGCCCCCGACTCATGGAAACACCATGCACAGTGAGATCAGGCCATTATGATCCATAGGTTTTGATTAGCTGATTTCCAGAATTAGATCACCAGGCCTTTCTTCCTAGTCTGTCTTAATCTTCCAGCATCATAGCAACAAATAAGCCTCAACTGAGAGACAGGTGGTGAGTACATAAGAAGTACACTGGCTGGGAATTCATCCTAGGTCTCCTGCATGAAAGGAATTCTGCTCTTTCTTACTTTGTTGTTGTTATGTGCCGTGGAGTCGGGTCCGACCCATAGCGACCCTGTACAGGGTTTCCGAGGGTGTAAATCTTTACGGGAGTAGAAAGCCTCATCTTTCTTACTTTACTGTAACTTTAATACAGACAGATTTAACAGATTTCTCATAATGCCTGCTAAATGAGAAACTATTCTAATCATAAGGGGCTAAAAATAATTCAAACATTTTTAGAAAGGTTTGAAACCATATTTGTATTTCTATACACAGAGTAGTTTTAAAGAGAAAGTTATTTTGATGACAGTGGGAAAATGAAACAAGTCTAACCAATTAGTAAAAGCACTTCAGAAGAGTACCTAGCATATACAGACACATACATACAGAATGGAGTCCTGGTGTGGCGTTGTAGGATAAACACTGAACCACAAGGTCAATTAGAGCTACAAGGTAAGCGGTTCAAACTCACCAGCTGCTTCTCAGAAACCCTATACACCATCACTATGACTTGGAACCGACTCGACAGCACCTAACAACAACATACAAAATACGTAGTAACTGCTACTGACAATAACATGAATGCCCTTTCTGTTGAGCCCATTCCAACTCAGCATCCCCTATTAGAAGCCATATACAGTAGAATGACCTCATAAGGTTTCTAAGGTTGTATGTAATTTTTATGGATGCAGATTGTCACATGACTGTCCACTGAAGCAGCTGATGGGTTCAAATCCCTAATGTTCTGGTTAGCTAGCACCTGAGAATTTAACCACTGTACAATCAGTCCTCCTATAACTTTAATTACACTATTCCATAAAAGTTTCTATTCAATAAACTTATTTCAAGTACTTATAATTTAAAAACTAATTTAAAATACTTATTTTCTGTATTTTACAATTTTATGTCCAGCATTTATATGACAATTTTCCATTAGCTAACTATTTTATCTACACTTTTCACAAGAGAAATGCTCACAGAATTATAAGGTCATACTAGCAACCACTACTTGGAATATTTCATTACGGAAATCCTCCTTTGAGTTTTAAAAATCAGCTGTCAATTATAACTACATAACTTGGCCAGTTTATGAAATCTCTTACATCCCTGTTTTTCCCATTTAGGATCTGACTTTAAATCAAACTAAATTAAATAAGGTAGAAAGTTTTCTTTCTATATATATATCAGTATAGCACATATCAGTATATGTGCTATACTGATATATAGCACATATCAGTAATATTTGGGGAATTGAAATTTTTATTCTAAGCCAAAGGATATACATATAGAAAAAGCTTAGAGATGGCAAGAAAATGGTACAACTTCAAAAGGAAGTTATTCACTATGGATAAAATATAGAGAACAGAGAACAGAATTTAAATCATGTGAGAAATAAGTAGTATTTTTAACTTTTTACTGAATGAATGACAAACATGATCAGATTTGCATTTTGTAATGAATAGTCTGGCTGGTTTTGGCACAGGGTCACTGTGAGTTGGAATTGACTGGACGGCACCTAACAATAACACCAGTCAGGATAGAGTTAGAAAATAGGAGCCTAGAAAAGGTAAAGGAGATAACATGAGGCAAAAGAATAACATAATCTATTTTTAAAATGGTGATGATCACTTGCTATAAGAAAGCAGTTGTGGAATGGGGGGAAATGAGTACTTTTTTGAAGGTAATTTCTGACAGGACTTGATTTGACTAAAAGAATGTGAGATAAAGGATGACGTATATCCAACTTTCTGGCTTGATCCAAGTTAGATGAATAGTAAAAACAACACCACGTCTAAAAGAGAGAAAAGGAATGTTGATTTTAGAGATATTAGTCTTTAACTATTTGTGTTAAAACCAACTGGAGATGCTTCATAAGGAGTAGCTGGATGTATGGTACTGAAGTACATACGCAAGCTTTCAGATGGTAAAATGAAAGTCATCAACAGGCAAAAGGAGTTCTAGAAATAAACACAAGTCCAAGAAGAAAGCAAAGAATGCTTTAAAAAGAAAGAAAGAGAGTAAGTAAGGAACACTACCATTCAAATGACTAGCAGAGAAAGAGAAGACAGAAAAAGAGTGCAGGGGAAAGCAGTCAGAGACACTCTGGGTTCTCAGTGTGCTGTCACAGAGGCCAGAAGACAGTTTAAGAAATGTAAAATGCTTCTAAGCATTTAGTAAGCTGATAGGTTTAGCAGCAGTGATGTCAGGATGCTCTTGGAGTGAACAGTTTAAATGAGTGATGGAGGGAAAGAGCAAATTACAGTATATTGCAGGGTGAACAGAAAGGTAGTCAGTAAAAAGTAGACAAGTTTGAGTTTGTTATTTTGCTAGTGAGAGTAGGAATAAAAGCTACAAAGAATTATAATTTCTTTCTAGGAAAATTTGGTTTTTTGTTTTGTTGTGTTTTACATGAAACATTTGAACATGTTTAATAAAATGATGAACATTTCATCCACTGAAGCAGAAGGAAACTTAGAACAAATGGTACAAAAGAGACAAACTGATGATCTAAGCAATAGGAAATTTAAGGGATCTCCTTTTGACAGCTTCTATTTTCTAAGAAGTAGCAAGATCAACTGTGGAAAAAAAGAATGTTTAAAAATAACACCTATAGGAAATGAAAGAATTACCCAGAAGCCTGGCAGCTCTTGAAGGGACTGGAGACCACGAATTCACAGTACCATTACTTTGGGTGACAGCGTGATATTTCCCCACCACCACCACTGCTCTCAACAAACAACTTCTGTGTCGGCCAGAGACAGAAACTTATCTAGAACCTAGGTTTTACCAGATGCATATGATGGAAATTCAACTGGGCAAAGAAACAGAATTCTAGGAAGAGGTTTGAAGTGACAATTGATTCTTAATGGAAACAATGCCTGTTTATAAAGGAAGCATTTGATGGAGAGAGGTGCCTACAACCGAGTTCAAAAGCATCAGTGAATAGACCTAGTGAAAATACAAGCAGTTAATGTCAGGAGCAGAATGCTTACCTTTATGATCTCATATATGACGCTGATTCCAGGTAATGATGAAAATTCATGAAAGTTAAGTGAGCAAATGAACAAATAAAGTTAAGGTAAAAATCACTAGAGATGAAACTGTGAGGCCAGAGTACCATGTAGACTATTCACATAATTAATGAATTCACCTGGAATGGTGGCACGACCTTGTGTGGAAAGGAAGATTATGATTCAGATGCCCACAGCTTCAATGAACAGAGGATATTACCAAGAAAGAGATCAACAGGTGATAACCATGAGGAAAGGTTGAGAATGTAGACTCCAACCACATGAGCTCTAACAGCAAGAACTTTAAATGAAAGGGTTTATATTTATAGGAAGCTGCAGTGCAAAATATGGAGTCCTGGTGGCACTGTGAGCTAGTCACTAGACTACTAACTAGTTCAAGCCTACCAGCCGTCCCATGGGAAAAAGAAGAGGCTGTCTACTCCAATAGATTTACAGGCTCGCTATGAGTCAGAACTGAGTAAATGGCAGTGGTTTGGGATTTTCCTTTTTGGTAGTGCAAAATGAGAACCCTCCTTGTTTCTAAGATATGTAAGGATTAAATGAAAACACAGACTACACTAGAGAGAGTTTTAAGGGAAACGATGCCCTCAGGGAAAAGACAAGTGTTAACTCGAAGATATAAGTAACACCTTAGTAAAACCTAGTAAAGAATTTGAAAACACAAGTGAATGTGTTAACTTTAAAACAAGAGCAAGGTTCCAAAAGGCAAAATAGATATGTTTGAAAAAGAGTGGAGAAATGGGTGGGAGGAAAGATGATAGGACTTATATACTTATATTTTAGACAGAAAAGAAAACAGTGAAATGACGTTTTCTGGGATTATTTCATGTTAAAAGCGGCCAAGAGAACAAACTGTAAGAGTTCTCTGGTAGGGGAGAAAGGTATCACACCTCTTAGGAGTCAGTCAATGCCTGGAATGACTACTATTAAAAGGAATCTGTGTCGTGTGGCTGAGACGATTCAAACTTCTTCAGAAGAAGCCAAATGAAATTTGAGTGAATTGTGTTGACTTAAGACCTACAGACAAAAACTCCATGGCTAGGCTTACTCTGTAAGATTATATAAATCAGCATTTGTCCTTGACCAATAAGGAAGCCCTAATTTGGAATTGTGCTATATATCACAACACCTAGCAGAGGTGTGAAAAAGTCCTTTGGGTAGCCTAAGCTGTTACGTGTTCAACTATTAACTGTTGACAGAACCCATCCAGAAGCACCTCAGAAAAAAGGTCTGCAATATGCTACCAAAGGCCGAACTTGAAAACTCTATGGAGCAATTCTACTCTATACACATGGACACATGGGGGTTGTTATGAGTCAGTAGTTTGACAGCAACTAACAACAAAAAGAGTGTAATTTTTTTTTTTTTTAATTTTTTAACTTCTCAATTAGCAAATAAAACATCCCCCCATCTATCCCATTCACGACCTAATTTCCTCATTCATAAAAATGAAGGGACTGAACCATTACCACTCAGTTAATGGGGGTGGGGATCAACAAAATTACAAGAATATATACAGGAAGAGACATTAAGATAAATATAAAATGATCATACCTTTAGAAGAGCTCATGGTCTTGTATATGATATTTTAAGTGCCATTGGGCTGGTTTTAACTCATAGTGACCCTGTATAAGGTTTCCAAGGAACAGATGGTGAGTTTGAACCACCAACCTTGTAGTTCAAACCAACCTTGCAGGCCAGTGCTTACCCTACAGCGGCTAGACAGAAGACAGACAGACAGACAGACAGACAGAGGTAATCACAAGAGAGGTATACATAAATCATCATGAGAAAAAGCAGAAGAAAACTACAAGGTACCGGATAAAGAGGTGAGTAGGAATTAGAAGCTCTGGTAGCGTAGTGGTTACGAATCAGGCTGCTAATCTCACAGTCAGCAGTTCGAAACTACTGGCCATTCCACGGGAGAAAGGTGAGGCTTTCTGTTCCCATAAAGATTTACAGCTTTGGAAGCCCTGTACAGGGTCACTATGAGTCGGAACCTACTCCACTGTACTTAACAACAACAACAACAGGAATTAGAAAAGACTTCACAGAGAAAATAAATCAAAGGAAGGACAAACTTGCAAATAGTACCCATTTGACCTAGCCTCACTGGCTTGATAATCAGAACTCCACTAGAGGAAGATTTTTTTTTTTTTTTTTAGTAAAGGAAACAAGGGTTATAAATTGCTACAATTTGATGAACTTGACCTATACTCATGGAGGTAATAGCTCTAAATACCAACAGAGAGGGAAGGAGTCTTCATGTCAAGTATCAATGATATCCCCTCTGTACACAGGGTAGATAGGGACAGGTAGCTTAGACACTGGCTACCTGAAATGAGGGGATGATTAAACGCACAAAGAGACTGGCTTACAAGGTTTCAAGAGGGAGTTTAGCTTAAGAGTGTGTGGGGGGTGATAGACTCCCCACAGAACAGTTTTCATCTTGTCTAGATGGGTCTGGTGAAAAGAGATGGGGATAAGATTCTTATGATTCAATAGTGAGTAATTGTTATCATGACTAATTGCCACTGTCACAATTGTAAAGGTAGAAGTTTTGTAACAAAAACGGGGGCGTAGTTAGTCTTATAGTCCAGAAACAGAAGACCCTAGGACCATCAAGGGAGAAGAGCACAAGGGGAATGTGGGACCCTATCCAGAGAGGCAGCGACACCAGAGATGGAGGCAGAGATGAGGACAAGGAGAGAGGGAGCAGCTGAGGACTCTAGATTCATGGGAAGAGAGGGACTGAGAGCTGGCAGCCATGAGGCAGACTTGCAGAATATCCCCTTTGGTGGTGTCAATTATTATATATGCCTGAGTGTTTAAAAAAAAAGAGCTAAAATGAATAGAGAGAAATACTGTTAACTGATAGTGTGGATTATAATCACTGTAATGAAACAAGGTATATGATTTGCTGAATGTAAAACTGATGATCTGCCCTGTAAACTTTCACTCAATTCACAATAAAAAAACTTTAAAATTAAGATGATTAAAAACAAGAATACATGTTGTCTCATTTATGATTAAATATTAAAATGCAAAAAAAAAACCAAAAGGGAACTATTTTTTCATCTAACAAATTAGCAGAAGACTAATAATATATAATGACATTATATGTATTCATTCCCATCACTACTGAAGAGACTACAGTCTCAACAGCAACTAACAATAACACAGTCTTTTAAAAAGACAATTGAGATTATTTTGGAGTTTTAAATGTGTACACCCTATAGTAATTTTTAACTATTTTAAACAATATTTTAAAATATTAAACAGTCAGATAATATTTAACTATCTTGTGTCTAAAAATCTAATCTACAAAAATAGTCACACGTGTACAAAAATATTTACAAGGATTTGTCAACATAAGAATTGACGCATTTGAGTTGTGGTGTTGGAGGAGAATACTGGAAGTGCCATGGACTGCCAAAAGAACAAACTGATCTGTGTTGGAAAAAGTGCAGCCAGAGTGCTCCTTGGAGGCCAAGATGGCCAAACTTCGTCTCTCATACTTCGGACATAATGTTAGGATGGACCAGTCACTGGAGAAGGATATCATGTTTGGTAAGGTGGAGTATCAGAGAAAAAGAGGAAGAACCCCCCAACAAGATGGAATGGCCAGGTGGCAGCATCGATGGACTCAAGCATGCCAACAATAGTGAGGTTGGCCCAGGATCAGGGCAGTGTTTCATTCTGCTGTGCACAGGATCGCTATGAGTAGGCACCAACTCAATGGCACCTATCAGCAACAACCATTAGGCTTTTCCTCCTATTCAATTCCACGTAGATACTAATTCATCTTATGCTTCTTGTTGTTGTTGTTGTAAGTGCCGTCGAGTCGGTTCCGACCCATAGCGACCCTGTACAGGGTTTCTGAGGGTGTAAATCCTTACGGGAGTAGAAAGCCTCATCTTTCTCCCGCGGAGCGGCTGGTAGTTTCGAACCGCTGACCTGAAGGTTCACAGCCCGATTCGTAACCACTACGCTACCAGAGCTCCCTATCTTACATAAACATAAATTCTAATTCCAGAAAACGGTTAAACAGTTGGCAGCACTTACCTAAAAGACCCAACTAATTATATATCCTAGACCTCAAAATCAGCTTTTAAATGTCAATATCACTTTCAATCTATCCTTATGAATTAACAATACATTAACTCCTTAAAATTAATGTTGGTGGAGTCAGAATACAAGTTTAAACCATATGCAACTGTACAAAAATCTGGAAGACATCATACTGATATCTTGTAGGCTTCTGAAAATATACTAATCTAAAGATGGTACAAATGAAACAGCAGTTCTCCATCGTATGTGCTAGGTGATCCTGGAAAAGACATTTAGCCTCTCTGAGTCTCAGTTTCTTCATCAGTAAAAATTAAGACAACCAGAACTGTAAAAGATTATTATAAAATGTAAATAACAGAATTAAAAGCATCAAAAAATGCCTCATAAAAAGTATACATATTCAATGTCTTATAGTGAAACATATATATACAGTATATAAAACTGTACAGTATTTTTTAAATCCTCTAAATCAGATGTGGGAAACCTTTCTGCCAAGGGCCATATGGATATTTATAACATAATTAGCAGGCCATACAAAAGTATCAACTTAAAAATTTGTCTGGTCTATTTAGTCAAAACATAACATTGTTGTTGTTGTTAAGTGCCGTCAAGTCGATGCTGGCAAATAGCGACCCTGTACGAGTAGATTCCAGTCCATATCGACCCTGTATAGGGTTTCTAAGGAGCAGTGATAAGCCTGAACTGCCAACCTTGCAGTTCAAACGATTTGCAGTCTGGAGCATTAACCCACAGAACCACACCAGAACATTTAATTAACTCACACCTAAGGAGCTCTGGTAACGTAGTGGTTACGAATCGGGCTGCTAACCTCAGGGTCAGCAGTTCAAAATTCCAGCTGTTCTGCGGGAGAAAGATGAGGCTTTCTGCTCCCATAAGGATTTACAGCCTCAGAAACCCTATGCAGGATCACTGTGAGTCGGAATCGACTTCATGGCACATAACAACAACGTGAGTCCTAATAGTCCTGGTGTGGTGCTGCGGGTTAATACGTTGGACTACAAGATCGGTTTGAATGTCAAGATTGGCAGTTCAAGCTCACCAGCTGCTCCTCAGAAACCCTATACAGTATCACTATGAGTTGGAACCAACTACTTGGAACCTATACAGCGTCGCTATGAGTTGGAATTTACTCCACAGCACTGAACAACAAATCAACAATGTAAGTCCTGGTTGTGGTGCTGTAGGATAAGAACTGGATCACAAGGTCAGTTTGAAGTGCAAGGTCGGGGATTAAAACTCACCAGCCGCTCTCCAGAAACCCTCTAACAGAGTCACCATGAGTCTGAACCAACCCAATGGTACATAACATGTTATGGTTGGAATTGTGGTCACCTTGGCAGGACCAAACAAAATGATTTTGTGGGTTTCATGTGGCCCAAAGGCCGGATATTCCCCATCCCTGCTCTAAATGAACAAAATTCTTTAGTATAACTAGTATGTTGTTGTTGTTGTTGTTGTTAGGAGCCATCAAGTTGGTGCCGACTCATAGCGACCTTTTGCACAGCAGAACAAAACAATGCCCAATCCTGGGCCAACCTCACTATTGTTGCCACCTCTTCAATATCTAGTGTGACTACACAGCAGTATCTGCAAAATAAAATTGGGGTTAACAATATAAATTAACATACTAACTTCTAAGCAACTTCGTTCACTTAAAGAAAACTCAAAGTTATAATCATTAGCCCAAAGTTGCCTTCTTATGCCCAGATCACCAATAACAAACAAAGATTAGTGTACGCTGTTGCTGTTCGTAAGTGCCATTGAGGCTGTTTAGATGTATAACGAATATCGACCCTGTATAGGGTTTCCGAGGAGTGACTGGTAAGCTTGAACTGCAGACCTTCTGGCTCGAATGACTTTGCAGTCGGGCGCATTAACCCACAATGCCACACCAGGACTCCAGGATTAGTGTATAAAAAGTGCTTTATTATACACTAGTCTTAGTGTTTTATTGGTGATCTGGGCATAAGGCAATTTTAGGTTAATGATTATAACTTGAGTTTTCTTTAAGTGAGCGAAGTTTTGGAAGTTTGGACTCCTGGCATGGTACTGTAGGATCAGCAATGCACTTCGAACCACAAGGCAATTCAAACACACCAGCGGCTCCTCAGAAACCCTATACAGGGTCACTATGAGTCACAACTGACTCAAGAGCCCTTAACAACAACAACAACAAAACACATTTTTTAAAATTTTATCTTTATTTTTCCTACTTAAATCACAAATCATCTTGTAATATGCCATTATACAAGGGGGCCTCAAAAAGCTTGTGGAAAAAAATGGAATTAAAAGATAATGAGGGGAAAAAAAAAAGATAATGGAGACTTCTGGTAAAATGGTGGACGAACCAGACATATATGGATTTTCTACAAATAAAACACAGAGAGATAAAAAGCCTGGAACCTGGAACCCTGAGCTTCAGAAGAAAGGTTAGAGAAATGAATGGAAAGCTTGCTAAGAGGAGGAGTTGAGCACAGGCAGCACTAGAGGGAGATGGGTGAATGGCCGGCCAGATGCAGCATGACCATCCAGAACCTTTGTGAGCAGTTTTGGGAACAGAAGGTGGCCTGGCAGAGCACAGTAACTGGAAAGATATGATACATTCCTTTCCCTATGCTCCCTTGGTGACCAGAGGTGTGACCAGCTCCCACCCTCATCTACCCCGAGCACAGTCCCTACTCTCCAGGATTTCAGCGCCAATGGTTAGGAGCAATGCCACTGTGAGGCAGAGCTGGCTGCACCACTTTAGTGTGCCCTTCTGGTGCCTGGATTCAGGCTGGATTGGCTTAAGACCTACAGAACCCAATTTAACCAGTCACCCTGCTCTGTGATCCGAGCAGATACTGAAACCAACTCCATCAAGGGCCTCCACAAACTACTTCCAGTTTGAGTGCCCTGAACATAACACCAGTGCCAATAGGAACTCCATCTAGGGCCAGGAACTCTGCTGTTACATTCCTCCAAAAACTACCTTGTTTTCTCTTCTCCAGGTCCAACAGTTGTACTGTCTTTTTTGTTTTTGTTTTTGGGTTTGGTGTTTTCCTTTTGTTTCACTGTTTTTGTTATTCATTGTATTTTGTTTATAAAGCCACTAACAGTGGCTTTAACAATGGGCTCAAACATGACAATTGTGTTGATGGAGCAAGGCTGGAGAGTGTTAAGTTCTGTTGTGCACAGGGTCACTACATCTAATACTTACATGTGTCAAACAAACTGAAATAAGATTGCTTTGTATGCACACAACTTTTAGAAGAGACACAGATATGTACAACAGAGGCTGCTTTACACCAAAGTTTCAACTGTTAATTTAAAAAGAAAAAAAAAAAAAAGCTACAGTTCTGTACAACTGATATAGTAACATGTAGTTAGCCTCTCATTGGATTTAATAGAAACAATTCCTTGAGGTAAATCAAGTGGATTTCAACTCATAGAGACCTGACAGGGCAGAGTACAAGTGTCCCACAGGGTTCATAAGACTATAAAGCAGACTACCACATCTGTCTCCTATGGAATGGCTGGTAGTTTCCAGTCAAACAAGTTTAGTGTTGCTATACCAGATGTGGAGTCCTGGTGTGGTGCTGTGGGTTAATGCTCCAGACTGCAAAGTCATTTGAACTGCAAGGTCGACAGTTCAAGCTCACCAGCAGCTCCTCAGAAACCCTGTACAGGGTCGCTATGGGTCATGATCGACTCAACGGCACTTAACAACAACAACAACAACAACTTACCAGATGTGGCACTGTGGGTTACTGCTCTAGACTGCAAAGTCGGTGTGAACTGCAAGGTTGCTGGTTCAAGCTCACCAGTCACTCCTTGGAAACCTTCTACAGGGTCGCTATGGGTCGGAACCGAATCGACGGCACTTAACAACCACAACATACCAGATAAACCACAGGTGGAAGGCTTTAACAAACGGAAATTTACTTTCTCATAGTTTAGGGAGTCAGAAGTTTGATTTCAAGGTGCAGGTTCTAAAGTGGAAGATTTTCTCTCCCTGCTAAATATGAAGGAAGGTCCTCATATCTAGTGAGCGATCTTCATGCAGATTGGCATCTTTCTACCCCAACTCTGCTTGCTAGTTTGCTTGTTTACTCTCTTATAACCCAAGAGACTGATTCATATTGAACCAAAACCAAACCTACTGCCAACAAGTTGATTCTGCTATGAAAGTACCTGGAGAATAAAAAAAGGAACACCACATTTACAGTATATAAATTACCTGGTCTTCTCTAATTTTAAATGATTCATGCAAATAAATAAAGATAATTACAAAGAGTGTGTATTTCTAAGATTTTGTTAAACAGCAGCATATTAATAATATGACTATTACTTAATGCAATTAACAAAACCAATAGAGGGCTGCTTTAAAAACAAAATTTTTAAGTTTTAAAAATTCTACATTTTAGTTTATGCTAGTTTATCTTTAAAAGTCTATAAAATAATTTTTGAATGACTCCAGTCATTATGAGTTGGAATCAACTTGATGCCAGTGGATTTGGTTTGTGTGACTCTGTATAGCGTTTCAAGGAAATGTTGGTGGATTTGAACTGTCAACCTCATGGTTAGCAGCCAAGTACTTATCCTACAGCGCCACAACAGGATCGACTTTAATAGACACCAACAAAAACAAAATCAAACCCACTGCTAATAAGTCCATTCCAACACACAGTGAAATTATGCAGGGTTTCTGAGACAGTCAATCTTTCCAGGAGCAGACAGCCTAATCTTTGTCCCTTGAAATGACTGGTGGACTTGAACCGTCAACATTTCAGTTAGCAGTCCAACACCTACCCACAGTCTGCCAGGGATCAGAATAGAAAAATCTTAACCTAAATTGAGCTAGAAAAGACAGGAAACATCAACTATATTAGTATTAAATTTTGAAATTTCAAAACATATGTATTTCCCACTTTTTTTTTGTTACTGGAAAAAAAATGTCCATGTATTTATTACATTAGAGCATCATAATGACTACCTTTTCTGAAAGCCAGAATGTAAAAATAAACAAAATTGTTTCATGCTGAATACAACTAAAGAGAATACCTGTATCTAAAATTCATAGAAAGGTTCATTATTTCATTTGCACATTTATTTGTGTTAAGAAATACAATCATCAACAAACCAACACATAGTCAAAATTTCTATTTTAGATATTTAAAAGCAATTCCAAATATTCTGCTAACTCCAAACTAGTTTTATTCTGAATATAAAATAACAAGTGTTATCAACATTAACATTTTTTACATTATCTTGTCCCTCAATTTCTAACTTGTTACCTTATTTCTCTGAAAGAAAATCATGATTTACTAATTCACATAGGCTCTGATGGCATGACTTTATTAGCAGCATTTGCTAAAATCTAATGATTCAAAAAAAAAGGTTTTTTAATTTTAATTCTTTCAACCAATACAAACTAGTCAATCATAACACACCGCTTTTAACTTCAGCCTAAACTTTATATAACCAATAAAATACGGTTAATTTATATGTATATATATATATATATATATATATATATATATATATATATATATATATACACTGTATCTTGGATAAAATCTAAAAATCTGTACATTATGTAATCTCACAGTCAATATTCAATATCACCTATGAACAACAAGCAAAATTTGTATTTATTTATAAATTCAGATGGTTTCTTCAAAGCATAAACCAGAAAGAAGTACTCAATATGTAGGATAAAACACTGGATCACAAAGTCAGTTTGAACAAACTGAGGGCAGTTCAAATTCACCAGCGACTCCTTGGAAACCCCATACAGGATTGCAATGTGTCAGAACCGGCTCTATGGCACTTAATTATCAACAATAACAACAACTCAGCATCTAAGGAGCCCTACTGGCCGAATAGTAAAGCACTGTACTGATAACAGAAAGGTGGATAATTTGAAGCAACCCAATAGCTCTGTAAGAGAAAAAAAATCTGGCAATTAATGATCAAGTAAAGATTACAGCCTAGGAAACTAGGGTGCTGCCCTACAAATTTACTATTAGTTGAAATCATCTCAACAGCACACAACAACACAACTCCAATATATTTGGTTTTTGTTATTAGGTGACCGCGGAGTTAGTTCCGATTCATACTGACTATATGTACAAGAGGGCTTCAAAAAAAATCATGGAAAATTCCACTATTTTTTTAACTCCATTTTTTTCATGCATTTTTTGAAAGCCCCTCATACAATCGAAACACTACCCAATCCAGTTCTTTTAGTAAAATACCTGTCTTCATCTCATTGTTGTTGTTGTTAAGTACCGTCGAGTTGATTCCAACCCACAGCGACCCAATATAGGGTTTCCGAGGAGCAGCTGGTGAGCTTGAACCACCGACCTTGCAGTTCAAATGGCTTTGCTATCTGGAGCATTAACCCACAGCGCCACTTTTTAAAAAAGAGGTCCAATCAAAACAGTAGCTTCCAGGGAATCCGCTGGGCCAGTTAAATTCCAGTCAGAGAGCTCACCTCTCTGACTGCGTTTTGGGATTCCAGAGAGGTCACAGTTTCTCAATGGACACATAACGATCACAAGGGGCTTATGAAAAATTTTTATTGAAAACTGCACTGGTGAGGGAAAAGTCAGGAAAACTGTGCCAAGGATTTTTTTTCCCCATCACAATAATGTACCTATTCATTATTCAAGAGTAGCAAAGGCTGTCTTATGAAAATTTTGTTGGGAAACATTACCCCATCTGATAAACTCTGATCTTGTCTCTTTAGACTGTTTTCCCCAAAACTCAAAGAACATTGAAAAGGAACGTGTTCTGAGTCTTTCAATGATGCCCAAACAGCCATTTTGAGACAGTGTAAATCAAAAAGCATAAAATTCTTCAGGGAAGGAAGGGTTGTTGTTGTTGTTGTTAGATGCCATTGAATTGGTACTGACTCATAGAGACCTTATGCTCAGCAGAACGAAACACTGCCCGATCCTGGGCCAACCTCACTATTGTTGCCAGAAGGGTTAGACAGATGGAAACACTGCCTTCAAAAGTATATAGACCAAGGTGGAAGATATGTCAAGAAAAAAATGATCACATTTTGATAATTTTGTTTAATAAAGATTGCTATGATTTTGTAGCAATACTTTTGACTCACCCTCATCTGTGTGTGTGTGTGTGTGTGTTCACATATCTTACTGATTCTTCTTTTTCTCTAGAAAACCCTAACTAAAACAATTAACAAACACTTGAAGCCTGCTCAACATCATTTATCATTAGGAAATACACTGAAGATCTTACAATGGCAATTGTTATCAAGGATAGTGGAAAGAATGGAGCCCTCACATATTACAGGCAGAAATATAAAATGATAATGCCACTTTGGGAAACAGTCTGGCCATTTCTTAAGTTAAGCTATGGCTATTTCTTAAGTCATCATATGATCAAGCAATTCCACTCCTTGGAAACTACCCAAGAGAAACAAAAGCATGTCCACACATACAACGGAATATTATTCAGCAATATAAAATAACTAGATACTGTTATGTTATAACATGAACATCAAAATTATTATACTAGGCTAAAGAAGCTAGATTCAAATCACTGCATACTATATGATTTTACTAAAATGAAATTTCCAAAAACACAAATTCATAGAGACAATGCAGATCAGTGGTTGGCTGAGGGTAGGAGTAAAAACTGACTTCAAATAAACTCAAGAGACTTTGGAAGATTGTAATGATGTTGTGCAGATCCATAAATTTAATGAAAGTCACTAAACTGTATACTTAACATGGGTCAATTTTATGGTATGTAAATTATACCTCAATAAAACTTATTTTTTTAAAGTTAGCAAAACTAATTAACAAAATCCATGCTGTCTTTCAACTATCAGACTTTTCTTTCAGAGCTGATTTTCAGAGCTGATTTTAAGAACAAGTAAGAGATTGAAACAGTCCTTATCAATCACACTACATCTGCTGGCTATATTTAATCACTCAGCCCAACAATCATCAAAGACTTTAAGATATAATGTATTGTTCTTCCTTGTCTCCTAATTGAATACCAACAAAGATATAGAAATATCAGAGCCACTTAAAAAAAAATTCTTTCTGTAACTTGTCTTAAATGTGATACAAAGTGAAAAAGAAAAAGCAAGCACTTGAATTTCTAGAAAGAAAAAGAAACAGATTACTAAATACATTAAACATTTCAAAGCTAAATAAAAATGTTAGTAATCAGAACGGTTAATAACATCTGAAAATTTTTACAACATTTCACAGTAGCTTGTAATGTTACTCTTGGTCAAAATATCCCATAAACAAAAATACTGCATTTATAATAAGCATTTTAAAGGATTTCACCCCATAAACACAACACGAGCATCTCATTTGCCCTTACACATAATGTTCCAACACAGTCCCAGTGTTACACTGTAGGATAAGCCCTGGACTGCTAACCTCAGGTAGGCACTTTAAACCCACTAGCTGCTTCTTGAAACAGTATACAGGATCACTATGATTCAGAACGGATTCAACTTAACTGTTCCAACACAGGCATCACCTAAGTACAAAAGAAGAAACTGCTGTTTAACCAAGGAGCCCTGATAGTATAATGGGTTACACTTTGATTTGCTAATCTCAAGATCAGCAGTTCAAATCCACAGTGTGGGAGCAAGAAAAGACTTTCTGCTCCCTTAAAGATTTACAGCCCCTGTAAAGATTTTTTTATAGCCTTGGAAACCTCAGACAGGGTCACTAGGAGTTGGAATCAACTCAATGGCATGCAGCAGCTGTTTAACCAGAAGAAAAGCTGAGGCAGTAGGGGAGGGTCATAGAACACATGACAAAGGATAAAACTGTTCAGAGCTCACTAAATGTCTTTGTTGGTGTTAAGCACTGGTCAAAAGTAGGTTCTAAAGAGTGAGTGGGTCTGACCTGCTGGTTAGCAGTCCAGTGTTGATCCTATATCACCACACCAGGATTCCCAGATGTCTTTACTTCACCATAGCGTAGTGGTTACGAATCGGGCTGCAAACCTCAGGGTCAGCAGTTCGAAACTACCAGCTGTTCTGTGGGATAAAGAGGAGGCTTTCTGCTCCTGTAAAGATTTACAGCCTGTACAGGGTCACTAAGAGTCGGAATCAACTCCACAGCACATAACAACAACAACACAGTTAATTATTGTTTGTTGTTTGGCTTAAATCCTTTCAAACTGTTTCACCACAATCCAGAAATCATCCAAATCACAATTCACTCTGGCACCCAAACTCATCCTTTCTGTATGTTGAGAACAGGAACACATTGGTGCTGTGGACTAATGCGTCAGACTGCAAAGCCATTTGAACTGCAAGGTCGGTGGTTCAAGCTCACCAACTGCTCCTTGGAAACCCTATACAGGGTCGCTACGGGTCAGAATTAACTCGATGGCAGTTAAAAACAACATCACTCCACTTACCATATTTTTTCCCCAAATTATGCTCAGGCTATTCCAGAATATTTGGCTTAATTCCATCATTTCTACGCAGAATATAAGTGGGTACATTATCTACATGAGTGTATTATATGCAAAAAAAGTGAAACACTTAAAAGAATTACTTGTTAGTTCATTCAGCAAATAATTACAGGACACAAAAATAGGGAGACAAAAAAGAACCATGCCCTAAAAGAGCCTGTATTCTGTGCATTAAGCAAGAATGCTTAATGCTCAAAATACAATAAGTATATAAAACAATGTATGTTGTTAGGCGCCACTGAGTCAGTACCAACTCATAGCAACCTTATGCACAGCAGAAAAACACTACTACTGTTTCCACGCTTGAGTCCATCGATGCTGGATGCACTTTAGAAGAATTCAGTAATACATTATAAGGATAAACAGACAAAATAAATACAAATTTTGAAATAATACAAAAACCTGCAATTAGAAATCCAGAAGATTAATACTAAAATCTCAGAAATGGGCAACAGATTTGAAGCAATGGAAATCTGAATTAGTGAGCTAGAAGAACAATCAGAAAAAATCCAAAGAAAGCCTAAGAGTTACATGGGACACCATAAAAAGAAATGATTTAACGAGTGACTGGAATTCCAGAACAGGAGACAATAAAAAGCGCAGAGAAATCTGTCAAAACAAAACTCTCTTCTCCAGTGAATAGTATTCAATCTGACTAGGCAGAGCAGATGCAATGAAATGCAGACAGGTCTCTTGTGATACAATAGTGAATAATTGTTATCAGGACTGATTGTGAGGGTCGGAAATGTAAAGGTAGACGTTTTATAGCAAGGAGGGGAGTGATTAACTTTTCAGTCTAGGAGCAGAGGTCCCTAGGACCATCAAAGGAGAAGAGCAGAGAGCGGGACCCTACCCAGAGAAGCAGTGATGCCTGAAATGGAGCCAGAGATGATGACGTGGAGCGATGGAGCAGCTGGAGACCTTAGATCCAGAGAGGAAGAGCGACTATGTGCTGAAGACCTGGGGGGTATGGGAGAAGGACTGCATGGAAGGGATTGTAACCATGGCAATGAGAGGATATACGATAGAATGAATGTAAAACTAATGTTTTCCCATGTAAACTATCACATAATTCACAATAAAACATTCAGAAAGAAAAGAAAACTCTCTTATAAAAAATGAGAAAAACAAACATACAAGAAGCTAAACCAGGGGTTGTTGCTGTTGTTGTTAAGTGCCGTTAAGTCAGTTCCGACTCAGGGACCCTGTATAGGGTTTCCATGAAGCAGCTGGTGAGTATGAACCACTGACCAAGTGGTTCAAACCGACCTTGCAGTCTAGTGTTTTATCCTACAGTGCCACACCAGGACTCCAAACCAGGGGCGAGGCGCCTTTTTTCTGACATGGGCCATTTGAATATTTTTAACACCATTTGCAGGCCATATAAAGTTATCAACTTAAAAATTAGCCTGCTGTATTTGGTTAAACATTTAATTAACTAACTCACCCCTAATGTGATGACTGGAACTGCTTCTCTTTGATGAGGTGTGTGGTGTTAACTGATTGATGATGCTGCTACTCACAACTGCTCTCCCAGGTTTGCATCAGGAAGTCTGCAGCGCAGTCGACTCTTGATGATGGTAAACTTACTGCTCGCAGCAGTAAGTTGTTACGAACACATATGCATATTCCAATGCATGTCTCCTCAATGTGGGAAATTCATCATTGCTTATATAACGTTTATAGAACTCAAGCAGTAGGAGGTTATTGTACATAGCTTTCAGCTCACCATCACTTTGCAGCTGACTAGAAGCATACATGTCTGTCCTGTCATGTACTCGTTATGTGTTCTGACTACCCAGTAATGGATGTTTCTTGCTTGTCACTCAAAATTTATGTTATTACGATGATTCACTTAATACAAATTTATGTTGCTATGCAAAAAAACTCCTAGATTTATTGAATTTCTTTCTAGTCCCGCCTGAAAGAAAAAAACTGCCAACCAAGAATCATATACCCAACAAAGCTGTCCCTCAAATACAATGGTGAAATGAGGACATTTCCAGATAAAAGAGAAATTAAAGGGATTTGTAATAACCAAGCCAACTTTACAAAAAAAAAACAAAAAACTAAAAGGTCTTCTTTGTACTGAAAACCAACAACAGCAGACCAAAACCTGAGATTACCACACTTAACACCACCACCTAGAACTCAATGTTGTTGTTGCTGTTGTTAAATGCCATCAAGTCAGTTCCGACTCATAGCAACCCTGCATACAGTTTGCAAGGAGTGAGTGGTAAAAGCAAAGCAACAAAAGCAGGGAGTGATTGACTTTGCAGTCCAGGAGCGGAAGTCCATAGGACCGTCAAGGGAGAAGAGCAGGGTGCAGGACCCTACCCAGAGAAGCAGTGATACCAGAGATAGAGGCAGAGACGGTGATGTGGAGAGATGGAGCGGCTGGATACTCTAGACTCAGAGAGGGAAAGGGGCTGTGTGCTGATGACCAGGGGACAGGCATGCAGGGTATACCCTTTGGTTGGTTGATGATGCATGGAGGGGATTGTAACCATGGCAATGCAACAGATATGCGATAAGATGAACGTAAAGCTAAAGTTCTCCCATGGAAACTATCACATAATTCACACTAAAACATTAAAAAAGAAAAGAAAGTAAAGCAAACCTACAAGACTGAAATGAAAATGTGGAACCAGACATAATGATTCATAATCAAGTCAACTACAAAGCAAAAAGAGGAAACAGTGTAGATAAAGAACTTCCAAACGGTGAGGAAGTCAAGATAAAATAGACTGTTTTCAACTGGAGGGAGGGGGCAATAAATTACAGGACAACCTCAAAGGAAATGAATATACCGTCACATCAAAATAAAAAAGAGGAAAATAGAAAGATTTTATTGGAAACTGAATGGAAAAAACATAATGGAAACTGAAAGAAAATCCACAAACAAAATGAACTCAGCGCACTGAATGTAAACAGATTAAATACACTCCGTCAAGACACACAGAGTAGCAAGATGAATTAAAAAAAAAAAAAAAACAAGATCCTTTGATACGCTATCTATAAGAGACACAACAAAGAGATGGAGACAGCCTAAATACATATCAACAAAAGACTGGTTAAACAATGGCATATACACAAAATGCAATACTACAAAACACTGAAGAATAATTATGAATCTGTGTAACACCTCACAACATGGTTCAACCATGAGGACATTATGCTGAGTGAAATTAGTCAATCACCAAAGAACAAATATTGTATGAGACCACTGCTGCAAAAAGTTACAAAAGAAACATTCTATGATGGTTAGTGGGGCTTGAGGTGGGAGAGGAAAAATTATTCAAGGGCTAAACGATAGATATGTTATGTTAACATGGGTGATGCAGTAGACGATATACAAGAGGGAGGTTAGTAGAGGAAAGATGAATGAAGGTAACAGGAGGTACAGGGAGGAATGCATAGAGATAACTGCTGTTAACTAATGGTACATGGAGGGAATTGAAATCATGTAATGAAATCAAAGTCTATAATTGGTTAAATATAAAAACTGATGATCTGCTCTGCAAACCCTCACTCAATTCACAATAAAAAGTGTAATGTGTGTGTATAAAAACTAAACCGCAACAACAAAAACTAGGCAAGAGTCATTCACAACAGTCAACTACAGAATTTACTAAGAAAAAACTTTGTATTTTAATTGTCATTGTGGTGGTTGTGGTGGTGGTATGCCATAGAGTTGATTCTGACTCAAAATGACCCTGTATATGGTTTCCATGGCTCTAAATCTTTATGGGAGCAGAATGCCTCATCTTTCTCCCACGGAGTGCCTGGTGGACTTGAACTGCTAATCTAGTGGTTAACAGCCCAAATGTAACCCACTACACACCCTACCAGAGCTGCTTATTTTAATTATACCTTTAAAAAAAAAA
The DNA here is from genome assembly GCF_000296735.1 of Chrysochloris asiatica. Classification (NCBI taxonomy): domain Eukaryota; kingdom Metazoa; phylum Chordata; class Mammalia; order Afrosoricida; family Chrysochloridae; genus Chrysochloris; species Chrysochloris asiatica. The sequence continues at coordinate 7,534,685 of NW_006408649.1, read as the reverse complement.
AAAGGTAAAGATAGACAGAAAGGAGACTCTCTCAACCAAGGACAAAGTAAGAATAGGTAGTTTTGAGGCAGCCTCAAAAATGCCACAATGATTTCAATTCCATTTAAATATCATGCTCCATATAACAGTCCCAGTTAGGTTGGTGATGTAGGCTAAGCACTGGTAGTTCAAATCTACCAGCCATTTCTCAGAAACCCTATGAGTCACTACCTAATCGATGGCATATAACAACAACAACAGCCATAACTATAAGCTAACCCAACAAACAAAAGTATTCTTTTTATTTTTCCAAAAACTATGACAAGATTCACTGTCATTCTATTTTCACCATCAGTAACCTCTATCACTAATGTTGTGTGCACTCTAGAACAAAGTAGAACTAGCTGGAAAGGCCTATGAGGGAGATTTCTGGGTTGGTAATATAATGTTCTGTATTTTTACTAGGATTTGAATTACACAGGTGTGTGCATTTGTCAAAAACTCATCAATGTTATACTTAATATTTATGTATTTTATTTATGTAAATTAATTTGTTAAGCCTGTAAACAAATAATGAAGTCCATTTAATGAAATGCATGCTAAAGTGTTTAAAGGTAAAATGTAGGATTATACGCAACTTACTTTGAAATGATTAAAAAATAAAGGATGCATTGATGGACAGATGAAGGGCAGTTCACTATAGTAAATCAAATATTTGTTTATTAAAAAAATAAAGGATGCACTGATGGATAGATGAAGGACAGTTAACTATAATAAAGCAAATATTTGTTTAGTGCCATGTAGTCAGTTTCAACTCCTAGGAGCCCTGTATAGGGTTTCCAAGGAGCAAAATATTAATTAGGTGATGAATATATAGATATTCACTATCAATTCTTCTAGTTTTATTATAGTTTGAAATTTTTCATAACAAAATTTAGGAAAAATTTTTAACTTTTCCTATCACCTTGTCAAGCTAAACAAAGGATATCTTAAAACCAAATAATTACACTTCCAAATTTATACACTAGCCTACAGAAACTCTTACATATGTGCTCCAAGAAAAGTATTCAAGAATGTTCACATCAACACTTTCCACAACAGCCAAACAATGAGAAACAACCTAAATATTCAAGCAGGATGGAATAATATACTGTATTTTATGGTATCAGTGAAAACTAATAAACCACAATATGGGTGAATCTTACAATCATAGTTTTAAGCAAAAAAAAAAAAAAAGCAAACCACAAAAAAATGAAGAGAGAAATGGCAACACTTTATAAAGTTAAAAAACTAAACAATGTCGTGTTTAGGGATACATACAAATGTCATTAATTGTTAAATTAATCAGGAGAATAACAAAATTTTTCAGGAGAACATATGGAAGGGGATTCAGGGAGACAAAACCAAGCAGCAACAGCATACAGGTAACATCAATAAGCTGCTGCTGTTGTTGTTATTAAGTGCTGTCAGGTCAGTTCCAACTCCTAGTAGCCCTGTATAGGGTCTCCAGGAGTGGCTGGTGAGTTTGAAATGCCAACTTTGTGGTTCAAATAGACCTTGAAGTCTAGTGCTTATCCTATGACACCACACCAAGACTCCTACTGCTTCATTTATTAACCTGATGATTTCATGAATTCATGGAAGTGTTGAAACATGCAAGCAAAAAGGAATTCAAAGATAATAGAATTTTTACATGAATGTTTGAAAGCTCCTCATATTTGCTTTCCTATGATTTGTAACTTATATTTGCATGCTATATTCTTTTCATCTTTAAACTATTTCATATTTCAAAAAGAGAAAAAAGGACTATCTGGTCAAGAGTCAGCAAAAAGAAAAAAAAAAACCTAAGGCAACAAGATAATTAATGTCCACTACCTCATATGCAGGGAGTCTTGGTGTGGCACTGTGGGCTAATACTGCAAAGTCATTTGGACTGCAACGTCAGTGGTTCAAGCTCACCAGATGCTCCTTGGAAACCCTACACAGGGTTGCTATGGGTCAGAATTGACTTGATGGCACTTAACAACAACACCTCAAATGCAAGTGAAAGCTGGACAGTGAATAAGGAAGACAGTAGAAGAATTGATGCTTTTGAGTTATGGTGTTGGAGGAGAATATGGAAAGTGCCATGGGCTGTCAAAAGAGCCAACAGATCTGTACTGGAAGAAGTACAGCCAGAGTGCTCCTTGGAGGCCACGATGGACAAACTTCGTCTCTCATACTTCAGACATATTGTCAGGAGGGGCCAGTCGCTGGAGAAGGATATCATGTTTGGTACGGGGGAGGGTCAGAGAAAAACAGAAAGACCCCCAATGAGATGGACTGGCAAAGTGGCAGCATCAATGGGCTCAAGTGTGGCAACAATTGTGAGGTTTGCCCAGGATCAGGCAGTGTTTCGTTCTGTTGTGCATAGGGTTGCTATAAGTCAGTACCGACTCGATGGCATCTAACAACCATAGTGGGTAGGAGTCCTGGTGTGGCGCTGTGGGTTAATGCACCACACTGCAAAGCCATCTGAACTGCAAGGTTGGCAGTTCAAGCTCACCAGCTGCTCCTCAGAAACCCTATACAGGGTTGCTATGGGTCAGAACCAACTCAACGGCACTTAACAACAACAACAGCAACCATAATGGGTGGAATCCTGATGTGGCACTACAGGATAATGCACTGGACTGCAAGGTTTGACTGCATTGGCAGTTCAAACTCATCAGTCACTCCTAGGAAACCCTATACAGGGTCACTGTGAGTCGGAATCAACTAGAAGGCACTTAACAACAGCATAGTGAGTGGACTCCTGGTGTGGCACTGTAGGATCAATTAGCACTGGGCTGCAAACTACCAAGATTTGGTTATAGGTCGGCCACTAACCTCAAGGTAAGCTGCTCCTTGAAAACCCTATATAGGATCGCTATGAGTCGGGACCTACTCAACAATACTTAAAACACCAGCGTAGTGGGTTATGAGTTGGGCTGCTACCTGCAAGGTCAGTAGTTCAAATCTACTAGCAACTCTGGGGTAGAAAAATAAGGCTTTCTGCTCCCATAAAGATTTACAACCTTGGAAGTCCTATACAGAGTTGCTTTGAGTCACAACCAACTTGACAGCACACAACCACCATCCTATTCAAGGGAGTCATGGTATGGCACTGTAAGATAAGCACTGGACTGCTAACCACAAGGTCTGCAGCTCAAACCTACCACTGCTGTTTGCTATTGTTATTAAATGCCATTGAATCAGTTCTGACACAAAGCAGTCCTACAAAGGGTTTCCAAGAAGCTGCTGGTGAATTTGAACAGCCTACCTTGGAGTCCTGGTGTGGTGCTGTGGGTTAATGCGTCAGACTGCAAAGCCATTTGAACTACAAGCTCAGTGGTTCAAACTCACCAGCTACTCCTTGGAAACTCTATATAGGGTCGCTATGGGTCGGAACTGATTTGATGGCACTTAACAACAACAACCTTGCAGTTTAGCTTATCTTATAGTATCACACCAGAACTCTGGAAACTATATAGGGTCGCTATAGTGGCACTGTAGGATAAACCCTGGATTGCTAACCGCAAGGTCAACAGTTCAAATTCACAAGCCATTACTTGGAAATTCTATACAGGGTATCTTTGAGTCAGAACTGACTCAGCAGCACTTAACAACAATCCTACTCTCAAGTGTATATGTCTTCATTTCCTTACTTAGTCTACAGTGGCGTTAATTTGAGGCCAGATGGTTTAGAATTCAGAGTTTGGAGATTTTAGAATGCAATGCATATACTGTTGTTGTTGCTGTTTGTGCCATCAAATCGGTTCCAATTCTCCCTGAAATCCTCCTGGAGGTCTGGGACAGAACCCTGAAATCAACACATCAATTATTTCTACAGTGAAAGCTGTCATACTACTATGTATACCAAGAGGGATACAGACTACAAATATTCTGTCACCATATCAGGTCAGATGTCACCATCAAATAAATTTTAGTATAAAACTTGGTTTTCAAAGCTTTTTACATACCAAAACCAAATGAACTACCATCCAGTTGATTCCGACTCACAGCAACCTTGTATAAGGTTTCCAGATTCAAATCTTTAGAGGAGCAGAAAACCTACCTTTTTCCCATGGAGTGGTTAGTGAGTTTGACTATCTAACCTTGCAGTCAGTTAGCAGTCCAGTGCTTATCCTACAGTGCCACCACAAAACTGTTAATAAGGATGTTGTTGTTGTTGTTGTTGTTAAGTGCCATCAAGTCGGTTCCGACCCATAGCGACCCTGCATAGAGTTTCCAAGGAGCGACTGGTGAGCTTGAACCACTGAGCTTGTAGTTCAAATGGTTTTGCAGTCTGACGCATTAACTCACAGCACCACACCAGAACTCCGAATAAGGGATAGTGGACATAAATTTGCAGACAAATTCCATTTCACCTAACAGTAAATTCCACACATCACTTTTTTTTTAAAGAATTCCCTAAATAACTCATTTTCATTCAAGATTTCCTGTCAATCAAAACCAAGTTTTAAAGTAAGCTCTGATAGCATCGTGGTTATAGGTCGGCTACTAACCTCAAGGTAAGCAGTTCGAAACTACCAGCCATTCTACAGGAGAAAAGATGACGCTTCTGCTCCCATGAAGATTTACAGGCTTGGAAAACCTATGCAGGGTTGCTATGAGTCAGAATTGAATCCACAGCACACCACCACCACTATAATGCTATTTAGGAGTTCTGGTGTGGTGGCCTGCAAGATCAGTTTGAATCACAAGGTCAGTGGTTCAAGCTCACGAACCACTCCTCAGAAACCCTACACAGGGCTGCTATGAGTCGGAACCAACTTAACAGCACTTAATAAAAACAACAATGTTATTTATGCTTGGAGTCCTGGTGTGGCGCTGTGGGTTAATGCGCCAGACGGCAAAGCAGTTTGAACTGCACGGTGGGTAGTTCAAGCTCACCAGCGACTCCTCGGAAACCTTATACAGGATCACAATGGGTAGGAACTGACTTGATGGCACTTAACAACAACAACATTTATGCTTTAAATACCCAACCCAGTCTAATGTCATACCACCCTGAATGTATCCCATCTCATCTTAAATGCCCAACCTAGTGTCTTATTTCACAAAATATGTATAAAACATTAGATCAGTTTTTATTATATCTTTATAATATTCACGTAAGGAGCTCTGGTAGCGTAGTGGTTATAAATCGGGCTGCAAACCTTAAGGTCAGTGGTTCGAAACTACCAGCCGCTCCGCGGGAGAAAGATGAGGCTTTCTACTCCCGTAAAGATTTACACCCTCGGAAACCCTGTACAGGGTCGCTATGGGTCGGAACCGACTCGATGGCACTTAACAACAACATGTAGCCAGAGAAAATATACATACAATTTTATTTCAATTAGGAAAACTACCAGCAGCAAGATGAAAGTCTAAGCACTGCAGTAAGAAATATTTGCATATAGTTTACAGGTATGATAAAAATCAAAGCGTTTTGTATTCTAAGCCACCGGAAACCGGAAATAAAATTTTAACCACTTTCCCCATCAACACCAGTTTTGAGTTAACACTACCTAAATCTGAATCCCACAGATTTCAGTTGTTGTTGTTGTTGTTGTTATTGTTGTGTGTCGTCAAGTCGGTTCCGACTTATAACACTGTATAGGGTTTCTGAGGAGGAGCTGGTGAGTTTGAACCACCAACCTTGCACTTCAAAACAACCTTGAGGTCAAGTACTTATCCTATGGCACCACAAAGGTTTCAGTGGTGGGGGGAAATTATCTAATTATACAAGTATATATAGGTCAAACCCCAAAGCACAGATGTTTAGAAAGATATCTCTCTACTGTTAATACTAAAATATGATTCTTTTTTAACATAATATTTGGGTAACCAGTATGAGGAGCTGAGTCTTGACAACAAAACATAGATATTTACTGAGAATTTACTGAGAATAAAAGCATGCTAGTAAAGACTCCTTAAAAAAATTGTTACACAAGCAAACTTCTCTCCAAACTCCATTTTTAAATAATACCAAACAGTGCATAATCTGGGATTTAAGGAAAGAGGAAATACATTCTTAATTTAAGGACCCACATAAAGCAACTAGCCTCTCTAGAGAAACAAGATAATTTAGATTCTTCAATGACATCGCTTTGAAACTCTTCAGAATCTAGTTCATGTATGCTTGACGATCACTAGCATTTTTTATGCAAATTCTAATAATGCTATTCATCGAAAGTTATATATCATGGAATCATTGCCAATAAAACAATCTTCCTTTTAAGGACATAACTAACTAAAAAATATGCTAAATATATACAGGAGAAGTGAAGTAAATTTAGTGAATGTTTTGTATTCTACGCCATTAGAAATTGCAAATAAAATTTTTATCACCTTTTCCCATCAATGTTGTTTTTCAGGGTTGAGTCAGTTCCAACTCATAGTGATCCTGTATAGGGTTTTCAAGGAGCAGCTTATGAGTTTGAACCACCAACCTTGCATTTCAAACAAATATTGCGGTCCATTGCTTATCCTACAGCACCACACCAGGACATTTCTCAATCTGAAAGAACTGATAGGCATGTAGACTCAGCACTGGAATGTGAACCATAAAGTCAGCAGTTCAAACCCACCAGCTGCTCCTCGGAGACCCTATACAGGGTTGCTATGAGTTAGAACTGACTCCACAGCACTTAACAATGTATTGTGGTGTAGCACTATAGAAAAGCAGTTGGCTGCTAACCATAAGGTCAGTGGTACAAATCCACCAGCTGGTCCTTGAAAACCATATACAGCATCGCTGCTGAGTCAGAACCAACTCAACAGCACTTCACAACAACAAGATGAACAAAATGGAGTCCTTGTGCAATTCAACAGGATAAGCACTGGACTGTTAACCACAAAGTCGGAAGTTCAAACTCACCAACTGCTTCTTGGAAACCCTACACACAGTATGACAGCACTTAAAAACAACTATGTAAATGTGATGCTGTAGGATCAGCACTGGACTGGGAACCAAAGGGGCCAGTAGTTCAAACTCACCAGCTACTCCCTGGAACCAACTTAATGGCACTTAACAACAACAAATGTAAATGTACTGAGCTAAGCACTTTACATAACATACCTTATACAATTTTTCCTATAAATAGAGTTTTACCTTCTAAACCTAGCCTGCTAAAAGCATTGTTTAATTATACCAACAGAGTAACTTCTGTAGAGTACAGTACACATCATCTTCTTACTTTCATCATCTTAGGTTATATATCATTTTCAATATCTTTTTGGAGCTTCTTCCTGAATGAAGTAACTGAGTTTTATGGCTGCATTTTTATTATATTACCTGTTTTCTGTTAAAGACAAAATATTTTCTACAATAAAACTAAACAGATCAATTGGGAACTGCAGCCTAAGTAATTAGATTTTAAATCTTTAAAATGATACAAGCCATCATTTCATCAGTATTTTGGGAAATATTGTACTCTTTCACATAATGCACTATGTTGTTGTTGTTATGTGCTGTGGAGTCAGTTCCTACTCATAGCGACCCTGTACAAGGTTTCTGAGGCTGTAAATCTTTATGGGAGCAGAAAGCCTCATCTTTCTCCTGTGGAATGGCTGGTAGTTTCGAACTGCTGACCTTGCGGTTCGCAGCCAGATTCATAACCACTACGATACCATAGCTCCTTATAATGTACTATATACATAATTTAAAACAAACTTATCATGAAATGCTTTAAAAAAAAAAAAAAAAAAAACTTTCTGCTCCTCAATTTGCAACACAAAAACCAAGAACCTTACTCCAAAGCAAGAAATATGAAGCAATTTCTAAGTAGGATTTATTGCACTTCAGAGCCATAATAGTTAATCAACTAAAACAGTAATAACGGATTCTGTCAAGTCAGCAGCAGCTGATGTCAACACACATACCACAGTAATATGTCACCTCAATAAAAGTGTAAAGTGCTTGCCAGTATTATCGTTGTTGGGTGTCCTCAAGTCAATTTCATCTCATAGAGACCCCATGTGACAGAGTAGAACTGGCCCCTTAGGGCTTTCTAGGCTATAATCTTTAGGGGAGTAGATTATTAAATCTTTCTCCCAAAGAGGTACTGGGTGGGTTCCAACTGCCTACCTTTTGGTTAGAAGAGTCACACTTAAGCACTGCACCACCAGGGCTCTGTTTTAGCTGTATTGTTGTTATTGTTAAGTGCCATCTCTGTACACGGTTTCCCAGAAGTTAGTGGGTTTGAACCACCAACCTTGTGGCTCGCAGTCCAGTGCTCATCCTACAGCACCACACCAGAGTCCTTTTGGCTTTATTGTTGTTGTTGTTGTTGTTAAATGTCGTTGAGTCAGTTCTGACCCATAACGACCGTGCATAGGGTTTCCAAGGAATGGCTGGTGAGTTTGAACTGCCGACCTTGCAGTTCAAACCGACTTTACAGTACAGCACATTAACCCACAGCACCACACCAGTACTCCTTTGGCTGTATTACGCAGTCAATAAATGAATGGACTAAATTGTTTACTGAGTATGTGTAATGTTTCATTCAAAATAAAAAGCCTTTATTTCAATAGTTTATAAAATACTTTTAAAAGCAGAATGCATGATCATATTACATGTATAAATAACTTAGGCTCAAGCTCAGAATAGCCTTAATAACTATGATTAACATCTCTAATGACCCAAGAGATCAAAGTGAAGTGTACAAAATTTCTATCCAGAATTGAATATGAACCTGATGAATACTTGAAATTTGCTGTACTATTTTTAACTGAACTTTCTAGCCTTAGGTCAAAGTTTTGCCAGCAAAATACCAAAGTGAAAATGCTGGGATTGAAGCCCAGACTATCTGCTTTGGCCTAGGGGAAGCTATGCCCTCCATGCAATCAATCCTACTTCCAACTGAAAACTTCTTTTAAAATGCTATGGTGTCATGCTCCCCTGAGAATACAGGACCACACTAATGTGAAAACCAGCCAAAGAAAACGTCAAATACTTTTGATACAATATTGTGCATGGCATTCTACGCATCATACAGAAAATACACCCTCGTTAGTAGTTCTTGCACTTTGGCCAAACAGGACTGACTCACTCTATAAATCATTCCAAAAACCTCAAAAGAGAATCAACTACTTATGAAGACAGTCACTGGACAGGGAGGAGACACCGTTTTCCTCATCATATAGTCTACCAGGCTGGGAGGCGAACTGATACCTAAATTCTGGAGCAAAATATCTGAAGAATCCAAGGATCACGCACCTTGATGTTTAAAGAGTTAAATATCCAGAATATCCTTTTTCATTCGGTAGTGGGAACATGGGGAAGCGCCACATCTTTTTCTCATAAATGCATGGCCACTGCACCCTAATCAAATCGCTTGTGAAAAACAATCATTTAACAAATCTAAGAAATAAGCAAGCATTTTTAATGTGCATTTCTCATTTGTAAAGCATCTGAAGAGTTGGCTCTCTTAATCAAAAGCCCAACTAGCAGCCTTGAAGTGCTTAGTAATTTGGATTCCAAAGGTCCACTTAAGAAAAGGATACAATAGAGAAAATACATTCACTCTGCAATTCACATCGATTCTTAACCTTAACGCTGGTGCAACTAACTGTCTAAGGAAGTTCAACAGAAATCCATTCAAATTCTAACTACGACTGTTTAAAGACAACTGAAAACAGGAAGGCAGCTCTGTGCCTTAACATTTCAGGCTAACTGGATTGTGTGCAGGCAGCTTTCCTGTCAAGTCCCCTAGATGGGTACTCTCAACAGAGATGGCCTAAAGGGTCCCTCCCTTGCTTGGAACCGAGTCCCCAAGGAGCATGTCACTTTCACATTCTCTAGGCTTCTGTACAAAGTAAATCCTCAACCCTGCCTCCCAAATCCAGTGAATCTGCAGGAAAAAAAGAGGCGTGTTTCCTTCCAGGTGCTTCAAGTCAGAGGCAGCTGGAGATGACACCAGCTCAACTCGAGGGCGGTCTAAGGGGAGAACACCCAGAGGATCTCTCCTGTTGGAACTTAAGTAGCAAAAGTGCTTGGTATCCAGCCCCGGCTGCCGGAAGCGGAGCGGGGTGGGGCAAGCTCTCCACCACGCAGATGGGTGAGCTCAGAGGGGTGGGCAAGTGGGGGGGTGGATTTAAGGTGAGAACACGAATCGAGGAGGGATCCCAGGCCCCGGTCACCTACCAGCAAGCTCTCCACGTTGATGGGGGAACGAGGGTCTCGGATCAGCGATTCCAGCTTCCTCTGGCGGCTCGCGCCAGCCCCGTCCCCCGGCACGGCCTCGGGGGCGCCGGGCATTTTTCCCGTCGGCAGGGGCCGGCTCATGCCGCCACCACCCGGCCCACACTCTTGCTCTCTCGCGCAGGGGTCCAGCCGCCTCGGGGCCTAGCACCCCCCGAATCACCCACTCCGGATGGGGACTCGCCAGGGCCCACTGTCCGCCTCTAGCTTTGGCTTCGAGGCTCACCGCAGGTCTGGAGCCTGGGGACTGCTCCAAGGAGCCGACCCGGCCCGGTGCGGCCGGGAATGGTGTGGAGAAGGCGTCCCCGCCCCTCAGTCAGATTCGCGCCGCCCGGTCCGCTCGTTCCCGACGAGCTCCCCCAGGATTCCGAGGGCGGGAGTAGGGAAGCGGCGCCGCCACCGCTGCGGCCCGAATAGTCCCGCCCTCTGGGGCTCTGGGGGCTGAAACCCAGATTTGCGCAACTAAGACCGCCGCCAACCGGGTCTCATGATCGCCGCCCGCCGCCTCTAGTTCCACAAGCCCAGCTCGGTTCACACACTCCCGCGCTGCTGCCAGACTCCGGACGCGCGCAGCCGCTACCCACAAGCCCCTCCGCCCGCGGCCGCCGGCGCGCGCTCCGCCCTCCCTGCACGCTGCCGCCTGCTCCGCCCCCGCCCGCCCCTTCGGGGCCTCGGCCTGGGTTCGCTGTGTGCTTCCTTTCTCCTCTCGCCCCTCTTCCTCCTTTTTTTTCCTCTTTTCCTGGTTTCCGCTAGGCTTCGGTTTTCTCCTTTTTCGTCTCCTTCCTCCCGGTTTCCTTCCCTCCTCTTTTAACCTCTAGAAAGGCTAAATAGCTGGGGGCGCTATCACCGCCTCACGATCCGCTGAGCTCAACAAGGGGAGGGGAAAGTGCTCCTGGGTCGTGGATCTGATCGGGGCTCCTCTCCTGTCCTGCCTGATGGTGTAGCGGTCGACGACCCTGTGGGTTCTGAGGGGACTTCTCCCCTAACCCTCTGACCGCTAAGTCCTGATGCCTCCGGCTGGGGGAGGGACAGGGTTCCGCGGCCACCGCGCCCGAGCGGGAGGAGGGGCCCGCTTGCCCCCCACCCCGGGCCCCCACTGACTCAGCGCGCAGCTATGCGGACTTGCATCATCCGAGCCAAAATAATAGCGACCACGAATCTTTGCCCTCGCCTGCAAAGCGCTTGGCTTGCAAGGAGCCTGTCTAGGCACCCCCCAAAATTGTGGAAAGGCTAGCAGGGGTGTGCGCCGAATGCATTGGGTGTTGGGAATTATCATCGCGGTGAGAATCCTATCCTGGGGCTGGAGGGGCCTGTAAGACCTGTTTCCACCCCCAGGGTAGAAGTCCTGGGATCCCAAAAGGCTTTCTGCTTGTCTTTGACAATGTCTCCTTAGCGTGAAGAGAACTGGGAAGTGATAGAAAAATGTTTTCCATTCCTAGCCCCTTATGGGGTCCTTGCCAGTTTTTATTTGGGGAGGGGAGGGGGCTTGAGGGATTGATCCTCCACATTCCTGTTCCATTGCAGCCTGTACCATTTGCTAATTCCTCCCAGGGTGCAATCTGAAAAATATGTACAAGACCTATAAAACTGTTCGGAGATCCCCTTTGACCCAGTAAATCCATTTAAGGAAGTACATTTCTAAGGAAATGATCCAAAGGGGGAGGAAAACTTGCATAAAGATGTTTATAGTAAGGCTATTCGGAATGTTCAAAATGATCAAAACCTGGGAATGAACCCAGTTGTCTTAACAATTGGGGAATAACCTAAACAAGCTTTGTCACACTCATAGAAGAAAATCATGGCAGGTATGCAGACTGTCAAGCACATGAAATTCGGCAATTGAATGAAAAGGTGTATTGGAAATAAGGTTACATGAAACAAAAAAATCTAATTAGTTTGTGCACATTAATTACAACTATGTAAAATGAGCATCCAATGGGAGAGGAATACAGTTGTTTTCAATTTAATGAGTTTTTTTTTTTCTGTAAAGATGCTTAAGAATGCATTAACTTTTCAAAAATTAAAAAATTTTATTGGGTGGGTCATTAAAATAAAAACAAAAACACTACAGTTTGATATCCATTAAGTAGTAAGAACCTTTTCCACTGGCATGTCAGAGATAAGTCCGCCGATAATACAACATAATTCTAAAACCATGGCTTTACAAAAATAGCATTTTCATCATTAAGTATTTCAGGAGCCCTTTCTTTTGGTTTTGTGGTAAAGTCAGCCACACTTGGACTTGGGAAGAGGCCTGGGTGATCAATACAACTTTTTCGTATCAGTAACGCTGACTCTGGCCAAAAGGTAAATCCTGCTAAGTTTGTACTGTTGAGTGATTCATTCATACCTCCACAGAATGAACATCTAGAGGACACAGTAAGCTGGACACTTGTCCTGCTTATTCACTGGAGCAAAATAACAAGATTATCCATGATTGAGCATTCTTTTTCCTGTTGACAATATATATAATATGCAAAGCAAAAAAACCACACCATGTGGTTCTCAAGTTCCAAATTAAATTTGCAATGGCTGACTATATTTTTATGGAGCTTGGTAAGAAAAGGAGAGAAAACTAATCTCTTAAAATGAGTTAAACTCCCATCCCACCTTTTTATTCTTTTGTGGTCCGTATAATAATTCATGTTTTAAAATACAGTGTATTTCTGTGAACATTCAAATAAAGCAGAAATATATAGAACATAACCTGAAATTGTAGCAATTTACATTTGTTTCCTTTATCAATTTTTTTTATCTTCCTCTAGTCAAATTCTGATCATCAAGTCATCAAAGCTAGGTCAAATGGGTACTTTTTGAGCATTCTTGTGCATCTCCCCTCATTTCACATCAGCTGGACACTTCACCCTCAGCTCTAACCCCGCCCCCCCCATGGCTATGTCTTTGTCCATGAGCTCAGGAGTCCCCAGGTCTCACCATACCTCTGACCACTTCCTCATCTCTTTCTCATCTCCAGGCCAATGGGAGTCTATAGAATGAGGTTGAACTGAACCCATATGTTCATTGCTGTCTTTCCCCTACTTCCACTCACCAGTAGACCAACGTGGTCACCAGTAAATTTACATGCTTGCTCGTGTATTCCCTTTGAGTTTCAATCTTAGAGTGGGGTTTGTCCTGAAGGGACTTGATTGCTTGCCTTGATGGCTCCCCCAGCGAACAACTTGCTTGTTCTTGTAATAGCCTATCAGGCTGCCATTTTTGTTTTTGATTTTTTCTGCTGGTCTTTCTTTCGAGAAGTATCTTCTGTTCCTCTAGCTGCTCCAGGCTGGTTTGTTTGTCCTTTCAAATGAAATACCCCATGTCAGAAGGTTCTGGATGGGGCTCAGGATTCTACTTAAGGTTTTATACACTACAAAGGCTCCACAAGAAGCCTATTTCACTAGGCAAGTTCTAGAACCCCTTTTAGGTATTACATTCAGTTATAGGTTGAAGATGGACTTTACAAGCTTTCTGTAATCATGTTTCCCAGTTCTCCTTTCTATCCCACTCGAGTGTCTACTTTACAATAGCAGGCAATGGAAACCAATCAATATTCATAAGACGATCAAGTATCTTAACGTTGTTGTTAAGTGCTGTCGAGTCGATGCTGACCCATAACGACCCTGTATAGCGTTTCCAAGGAGCAGCTGGTAAGCTTGAACCACGAACCTTGCAGTTCAAACAGCTTTGCAGTCTGGCGCATTAACCCACAGTGCCACATCTTAACATTATTTGCCCTCTTTTACCCATTCAGACTATGCCTCTATCCCTGTAACACAGAGCCTTGATGTTTCAAGGTTGAGCATACATCACAATTTACTTCTGTCCCATTTAGCCCATGCAAACCTGCCTCAGTGTTCCCTAGATACCTTGTTCTTCCACCCCCTCCCTCTGCTCATGAGATTTTATGATACCAGTCACTACTTACCAAAGTAAGATGTAGAGCCTTGTCTTTATTTACCATGTTATGCCTATTGATCATGTTGTCCCCCAAGGCTATGGTCCTAAGCCCCAGACCCAGCAAATTCTTCATTAATGTCTAAAAGGTTTTCATAATTTGTCCCCTGTATGCATGTCCATATTTATGGATATGTTTGCCCCAAAGGTAAATACTCATGTACAGATCTCCTTTGTCAAAGCTTTATGTATTTGTAGTCATACTCCCACTCTCCCTCCCACACTTTTACAACCTGTGAATCTATCCATCCTGTGGAAATAATTGAATGGTGTGGATTCCTAAAAGTAGAGTTGTTGTATCAAAGTATAGACATGTTTTACATAGCTGCAGATGCTGTCAAACTGTCCTTTAAAAAGACTGTACCAGTTTACATCAGCTAAAGAGACTGCCTATTTCCCTTCATCTCTGCCATTATTAAATATTACAAATGTTTTTAATTTTTGCCAAGTTGATGGACAAGCAAAGGGGGATCTTGTTTACATTTATAGTTTCTTAATTACTACTGAGTGCTGGTGTGGCGCTGTGGGATAATGCGTCAGACTGCAAAGCCATTTGAACTGCAAGGTCGCCAGTTCAAGCCTACCAGCTGCTCCTCAGAAACCCTATACTGTCTGTGTTGCTATGGGTCGGAGCTGACTCAGCAGCACTTAACAACAACAACAATTACTACTTAAGGTGATCATTTTTGTGTGTATATTTTTCTGAAATTACCTGTTAAAATCTTTCACCAATTGGATTTGATCTTATCTTAACTGATTTATGATGGTGGTGGTGGTTATGTGCCATGGAGTCGCTTCTGACTGATAGCAACCCTGTACAGGGTTTCTGAGCCTGGAAATCTTTACGGGAGCTTTAGAAAGCCTCATGTCTCTCTCTCTCTCGCAGAACAGTTGGTAGTTTCGAACCGCTGACCTTGTGGTTCGCAGCCAATTCGTAACCACTATGCTACCAGAGCTCCTTTATAGGAACTCTTTATTTATTATTCATATTCTTCCATGTTGTAATGTTAAAATGTGTGTTATTGTTTGTAAATATTTTCTTCCAATGTGTTGCATGCCATTTAGTTATGTTAATGGTATCTTTTGTCACACACAAATTTTTACATTTTTATGAAATAAAATCTACCAAGTTATTCCTGTGTGACTTCTGAGTTTTATGTCTGGCTTGGAAAAGATTTTAAACCCAATTTTTAGGTGACACAAATGATTGAGATTACAACAGGTTATAAGGAAATGGCAGTTTCCTAAAAATACCAAACTCAAGTCATCCCAAATGGCTTTAGAAGAAGGGTCTCCCTAAACTAGCTCATCTTCAAAATATCTCTTGATCTAATTCCTGCTACTCCAAGACTCTTATCTCAGAACTATCCTTTTTAATCCTAGCCCTGATATGCACTGAGCATAGGTAAAATAGGAGGGAATTTGAGTAACAGTTGTGTTCAATACCAAGAGAAAAAAATGAGGAAATAAACTCAAAGAATCCAGGGCTGGCCTATTGATAACATAAAACTTGGATTCTACCATCACTAGCTTACTCTGTGGGATTTAAAAGCTCCACTCCTTTCATGGAGTCCTGAGTTGGTACTATTAACCACAAGATTGGCAGTTCAAACATACCAGTCACTCCTTGGAAACCCTGTACAAGATTGCTATGAGTCTGAACCAACTCAACGGCACTTAACAGCAACAACAACCTAGGTATGGTGCTGTAGCATAAGTATTTCACCGCTAACTTCAAAGTGGGCAGTTCAAGCCCACCTTTTGTTCATTGGAAACCCCATACAGAGTCACTATGAGTTGGAACTGACTTGGTGGCACTTAACAATAACAACAATGACAACCCAACAATACCTTCCTAGCTCTCCACACAATTCATAGTCCAAACTGAAGGAATAGGGATTCCTCTCTTGCCATCTGAACCCCATTTCAGGTCCAGTTTTAATATGAGGAATCTGCTTCTTCCCCCGGAACTAATTCAGCTTTCAAGTGCCATATTACTCTCTTCTCTTATAGAGAGAGCTGTAAAAGGATCAGTTTTTTTGTAATTTCCTTGTTTAATGATAATAATAATTAGTATTTATTTACTGGCTTACTAGATACCAGACAGTATACTTAAAAGAAATTGTTTTTTCAAAACATCGTTTTGCTAGTGGTAATATTACTATGCCCATTTTACAGACATTGTAATAAAGACTAAAAAATATGCTAATGGATGGATGAATGGAAACAATTAACTGTTAATAGTCTGGGAATCACTAATAAAACACGTCATAACTTTTTCCATTCTGTGTTATGTTCAGTGAGATGCTTCTGCCCCATATAAGCTAGGATTTAATAGCAGAATAAAGAAACAAATTCTCAATACAAAGGTGTCATTATTTTTATAAACTCCACTACTATAAAGGTCACAGGATTTAATGATTTATGAAACAGCTTCATGCTAAGTTTCATTCATGGTTCTGGTAATAACTCACAGCATGAATGAGAAAATCACTGAACCCCTCTGTGAGTCAGTTTCCTCATACACAAAACAGAAATAATGAAGCTTGGTTGTCATTAAGGCTCTTTAAGATCTCTAGATGAAACACACTGTATACGTCAAAGACAGATTATTCAGCAGTATGCTATGAAAGATTGTCAGAGAAAAAAGATCTGGTCATGGATCAGAAGTGTACTTAGAAGAAAATGATAAATCACTATACATCTTAAAGAAGAGTTGTCCTAAAATTGGGATCCTGGAAAGCTGAGCTTCATATCTGGTTCTGGCAGTTTGCCAGGAGACCTTGATGTTATGCCTGACAAGCTCATTCTCCCCATTGTTGTTGTTAGGTGCCATCGAGTCAGTTCTGACTCATAGCAACCCTGTATAGGGTTTCCAAGGAGGGGCTAGTGAGCTTGAACCACCAATGTTGTTCAAATCAACTTTGAAGTCCAGTGCTTTATCCTACAGAGCCACACCAGGACTCCATTCTCCCCATTAATGAGGTAGAAATGGCCCCAGAATGCTTCATATGATTTCCCTGTTTTTAAAACTCAATTAAATTCGTCAAGACTTAGCATGAAATATTCAGCATTTATAATAAGCCCTTCTACAATATGCCCATGGTCTCCATTTCTAGACTTAGCTTCCAGTGTCCTCTTCACATTTTCTCAAACTGAACATACGTGACCTATTTCTACCTATGTGGAATGCCATCCTCCCACCTCCACTTGCCAAGTTCCTACCCTTCCTTTAGAATTCCTATTCCTTGAATGAAGGGCTTAAGGCTTACTGAGTACCTAATTCCCTGGAGTTGTTAGTGAGGCATTTAGCATAGTGTTTGCCTAATATATTTGTAAGCAATATTTTCTTTTCCTTCCAGTGTTTTGACACCCAAAACCTTGGGCCTGCCCATGTTAATAAGAAAGTACTGATTTCCCATTATATATCATCCACCAAGGAGGATTGTAGAAGAATTGATGCCTTTGAGTTGTGGTGTTGGAGGAGAATACTGAAAGTGCCATGGACTGCCAAAAGAACCAATAGATCTGTTTTGGAAGAAGTACAGCCAGAGTGCTCCTTGGAGGCCAGGATGGCTAAGCTTCGTCTCTCCTACTTTGGACATATTGTCCGGAGGAAACAATCGTTGGAGAAGGATGTCATGCTGGGTAGGGTGGAGGGTCAGAGAAAAAGAGGAAGACCCCCAACGAGATGAATCAGCCAGGTGGCATCATTGATGGACTCAAGTGTGGCAGCGGTAGTGAGGTTGGCCCAGGATCCGACATTGTTTCGTTTTGCTGTGCATGGGGTCACTATGAGTCGGTTCCGACTCGATGGCACCTGACAACAACAACAAATATAGTTTACACTTTATTACTAACCTAAAGGAGTCCTGATGTGGCACTGTGGGTTAATGCGCTGGACGGCCAAGTCAGATTGAACTTTAAGGTCGGTGGTTCAATCTCACCAGCCGCCCCTTGGAAATCCTAGACAGAATTGCTATGGGTCAGAACCAACTCGATGGCACTTAACAACAACAACTAACCCAAAGATTGGCAGTTTAAACCCCCATCAGCACTGACCTGACATTCAGCTTTCACAAAGATCACAGCAAAGAAAACTCTATGGAGCACTGTTCTACTCTGTAACACATGAAGTTACCATGAGTTGGTATCAACTCAACAGCAATGAGTATGGTTTGGGTTTTGATAACGACTACTTTCCTATGATCCATTCCTCTCCATATACTTTGTTGTTGTTGAGTGCCTTCGAATTTAGCTCAGCAAGAGTAGATAATAAACCAATGGACGCATTATTTATATAGGAGATCATGCCATTCCCACATCTATACCTTTGCTGGTGCTGTCTCAACCTCTCCTGTTTTCCCCCTCCTAGTTTTCCCTTCACTATCCTATTCTGGAAGGAAGATATGTTCCTTCTGGTCTAGCTTACTATGTTCTGTTTTCCTCCTAGATGCAATTTGCGCTTTGTGGTGATTCTGTTAAACACAAAGAGGAACTGCGTGTGGATTCTTCCTACATAAAGTTTTTAAGAATTGTTGATTAAATAGGTACTGAGTGATTAAGTGAATGTGTAAATGGAAAACACGATTGTAATTCAAGAAACATTATAACCACAGGTTCAGACATTTGGTGTATGTGCTTAGCTGAGGAGTCAGTGGGGTGAAACTACCATCTGTGGGATTATGATTGAACACTTCTAAGTCAGATTCCTGCCCAGGAGGAAGGATATGGCAGCTATGGAGTCTCGGTTGGCTTCAGATAGGCACTGCCATCCTGCGGCGGGCCTCACCACATGTTCACATAAAAAGAAAAAGAAGCATCATAAATGACCAAAGTGATTTACACATAAAATGCAATGAGAGTTTGATGTTCTAGAGCAAGAGATGTCTCCTGGAAAAAGGATCAGGAAAGGAGAAGGCATGTGGACTGGGTTCTTAGGCTACAGTAAGACTTAGAAATATACAGTCCTCCAAAACAATGGAAGGATTGGGAAAGGTATGTGGTAAAGAGAAGGAGAAATAAGTAATGGCTAGAGAATACAGTACATGAGTGGTTAAAAGGAAAGTTAAAGCCAGATCAGGGAAGGCCTTGAGTCTGTACTGATATGTTCAGTGACGCATACACCACCACAATCCTCTAGTTGTTTTTGTGTGCTGTCACATAGTCAACTCTATAGAACCATCTAAGACTGAGTAGAACTGACCCATAGGGTTTCCTAGGCTGTGGTCTGTATAATGAGCAAATAATCCAATAAACTGGATTATATGAAGAAGAGTTTGGCATCAGGATTCCAGGAAGATTCATTAACAACCTGGGATATGCAGATGACACAATGTTACTTGTTGAAAGTGAAGAGGATTTAAAATACTGATGAAGATCAAAGACCACAGTCTGCAGTATGGATTGTACCTCAATGTAAAGAAATCAAAAATCCTCACAACTGTAGCAATAAATAGCATCGTGATAAATAGAGAAAAGATAAAAGTTGTCAAGACTTCATTTTGCTTGGATCCACAATCAACATTCATAGAAGCAGCAGTCAAGAAATCAAATAATGAATTGCATTAGGCAACTCTGCTACCAAAGTTCTTTTTGAAGTGTTCAAGAGTAAAGATAGAAGAGCAGAGAGCGGAAGCCTACCCAGAGAAGCAGTGATGCCAGAGATGGAGGCAGAGACAATGACATGGAAAGATGGAGCAGCTGGGGACTTTAGACACAGAGAGGGAGAGGGGCTGTGTCTGACGACGGGAGACAGGCTTGTAGTGTATATCCTTTGGTTGGTTGATGATGCATGGAGGGGATTGTAACCATGGCAATGAAATGATATACTTTAGGATGAATGTAAAACCTGTTCTCCCATGTAAACTATCACATAATTAACAATAAAACATTAAAAAAAAAAAGTAAAGAAAACCACTTTGAGAACTAAGGTGCATGTGAAAGTTGGATGATGCATAAGGACGAGTATAGAAGAATTGATGCATTTGAGTTACACTGTTGAAGAAGATGATTGAAAATTTCATGGACTTCCAGAAAAACAAACCAATCTGTGTTGGAGAAGTATAGCCAGCATGCTCCTTAGAAGCCAGGATGACAAGACTTTGTTTCTCATACTTTGGACACTTATTTGGAGTGACCAGTCCTGAAGAAGGACATTACGCTTGGCAAAGTGAAGGGTCAGAGAAAAAGAGGAAGTCCTCTCAACAAGATGGATTGGCACAGTGGTGCATCAATGGGTTCAAGTGTAGCAATCACTGTGAGGATGGCACAGGACTGTTGTGCATAGGGTTGCTATGAGTCAGAGCCAATTAGATGGCACCTAACAACAACAACAAAATCTTTATTGGAGTAGATCATCAGGTCTTTTCTCCTGCAGAGCATTGATGGGTTAGCAATTGAATGCTTTCACCATTGTGTCACTAGGGTTCCAACCATCCCCTAGAACTCACTGTAATTGAAGTGATTGGCACCATCCAGGTCTTGCCAGCTAACTCTCTTCTGGTCTGTCACCCTGCATGATCAGCAATAGGAAGCCTCTCATCAGTTTTTGGAGTCCTGGTGTGGTGCTGTGGGTTAATGCGCCAGACTGCAAAGCCGTTTGAATTGCAAGATTGGCGGTTCAAGCTCACCAGCTGCTCCTCGGAAACCCTACACAGGGACGCTATGGGTCGGACCCGACTCAACGGCACATAACAACAACAACAACATCAGTTTTTAGCGTGATGGGGTGGACTTGGGAAAGAGTTAACAGCAGTTATGTGACAATGTGGAAGGAGGCCAAGTTTGGGGGATATTTTAATCCTCCACAAGCTACCATTAGTAATTAAATGTTTTTTAATGATGATTACATAAAAACCTACGAAGGAGGACGCTGCAGAACCATCTGTCCTGGCGGCAGGACTGTTAGGTTTGTGTGCTCGACGCCTTTCGGCAGCAATACCGATGCGAGGGCTCCTGGTTGCCGGTGTCCGCTGGGAATCCAGCGTCTCCAGAGCTGTAGTTGCGCCGCCCGCCATGGCGGGGAAGCGGCTGCTAGAACCTACCATACGCTGGCAGGAAGACCCAGATCCCGAGGACGAAAACCTGTATGAGAAGAACCCAGACTCCCATGGTTATGACAAGGATCCTGTTGTGGACACCTGGAACATGCGTGTTGTCTTCTTCTTTGGCTTCTCCATCGTCCTAGTCCTTGGCAGCACCTTTGTGGCTTATCTGCCTGATTACAGGATGCGAGAGTGGGCCCGCAGAGAAGCTGAGAGGCTTGTGAAGTACAGAGAGGCCAATGGCCTCCCCATCACGGAATCCAATTGCTTTGACCCCAGCAAGATCCAGCTACCAGAAGAAGACTGACCTGTTGCTGAGTGGGACTCAGGAAGCAGCAGCCTCCCCACTCCACCCATCCTCCTTTCTGCTCCTTAGAGTACCTAATTAAAGAGGCTGATAAATGTGAAAAAAAAAAAAAAAAAAACCTACGAAGGAGACAAAAAAGCAAACTGTAGTTAAAGTGTTTGGTCACTAGGAGTACAGGGATAACAGTTTCCATAAAAGCCTGCCTTATTGTGAAATAAGGAAGCACTTTAAACTTCCTGGCCTTTAGAGTGGTAATTTAACTGCTATGTTTGCTCTTGTAATATTCCATTTACCCCTTTAGTCTCTAAAGGAAGTCTGAGCTTTCATGAAATAAACACAGAGCTATGCTGCCAATGCTTGCAAGGCCCACCTCAATGGACAAGCAGTGAGAGGTGGTCATAAAACATCTCCCTTAAAGCCAGAGAAACCTCATTCCTATCCTAGCTGTGTGACCTCAGGCAAATGAACTCACCTCTCTAAACTTCAATTTCTCTCTTAGGGTTGTTGTTTTTTTTTTAGCTCTTTATTGTGAATTGAGTGAAGGTTTACAGAGAAGATCATCAGTTTTACTTTCAACAAATCATACACTTTGTTTCATCTCAATGACTGCAATCTTATCAATGTAGCATCACTTATCCCACTTCCTCCCTATGATTCTTGTTTTCATTCCCCCCTCTTTCTCAACTCTTCTGAATTTTATCCTTTTGTAAATGCCCTTTGGATCTCAAGTGGTTGATGATTCTATGGTGTGCACACCTCACTAGTATTATTCTTCCCACTATATACCTGTCTACTGCTTGGCTCTTGCACTCCTCCCTATGATTCCTGTGGCCTCATCTTTTTTTCTTTTTTTTTAAAGCTTTTTATTTGTAATTGAGTGAAGGTTTACAGACAATACCATCAGTTTTACAATCAACAAATAACACACTTTGCTTCATCTCAATAATTGCAATCTCCTCCATGGAAAAATAGTTATCCCACTTCCTCCCTGTGGTTCCTACCTCCATTCCACCCACCTTCCCATCCTTTCTCAACTTTGTCCTTAGGTACATATTGCCCGCCCAATTTTGAATGATTGACCACTCTACAATTCCTAGTGAACATAACTTACTAGTGTTGTTGTCTCCCTATATGCTGATCTACTGCTTGGCTAAAAGTTGAGCCACTGGAATGAATTTCTTTTCAGACCTGAAGGGTGGTGGAGGGCCATAGTCTCAGATTCCTCCAGTCTCTTCCTGACCAGTAAGCTTGTTTTTGTTTTGTTTCAGTTTTGAGTTTTGTTCCACATACTCTGCCACTTCATCTGCGACCCTCCAATGTGATCCCTTTCAGAGCAGTTGGTAGTGGTAGGTGGGCACCATCTAGTTGTTCCAGTCTCAAAGTCATGGAGACTGATGGTCATATGTTCCATTAGTCCCTTGGACTAATTGATTCCAAGCCTCTTCATTTCTCATCACCCTTCTTTCTTCTGCACATGGAGAAACCATCAGATGAATCTTAGAAGGCCACTCATAAGCTTTTAATATCCCAGATGCTACTCATCAAAGTATGTCGCTATGGGTCAGAATTGACTTGACGGCACTTAACGACAACAACTCATCAAAGTGGGATGTAAAACACTGTCTTTGTGCAGTATGTTATGCCAATTGACCATGGTGTCTCCTGAGACTATGTGTTACCTTCATCTTTCCTCTGCCAGCCTCCTTCTTGTTATATATTACCTGCCCCATCACCCATGTTAACATGTGCTTACCCTTTGTTGTTGTTAAGTGCCATCAAGTCAGTTCTGACTTATAGCAACCCTGTATAGTGTTTCCAAGGAGTGGCTCATGGGTTTGAACTGACACTGTTGTGGTTAGCAGTCCAATGCTTATCCTACAGCACCACCAGAACTCTTTCCTTTAGCCCATGAATAATTCCCTCCCCACCCCTTCCC
The DNA here is from genome assembly GCF_000296735.1 of Chrysochloris asiatica. Classification (NCBI taxonomy): domain Eukaryota; kingdom Metazoa; phylum Chordata; class Mammalia; order Afrosoricida; family Chrysochloridae; genus Chrysochloris; species Chrysochloris asiatica. The sequence goes on along the minus strand of NW_006408649.1, from coordinate 7,511,235 downwards.
CCGGTAACCATCATAGAATGTTCTTTTTATCAAGAAAAGCTTTTCTTAACTTTTTTCAACAGTGATCACACATCTATTAAGGTTCTTATGAAGAACAAATATGAGAAGGTTCATATGGCATTTGGCATATTGAACAAGTGTTTCATACAGCTAGTTTCTGTTTCACCTTGTCAGAAGCTGACAGAACTCCAGCCATCATTTATTTATTTATTTATTCAACAAAGATACTTGTATGGAAACTGGAAACACAGTTGTGAAGGGTGCAGTGGTGGTTCAGCACTACAATTCTTGCTCCTATGGGGAAAGCCAGGTTCAATCCATGATCAATGCCTCTCAAGCACATCTACTGCTCGTCTGTCAGTGGAGGCTTGACTATTGCTGTAATATTGAACAGATTTCAGCAGAGCTTCAGATTAAGACAAACTAGGAAGAAAAGTCAGATGATCTATTTTTTAGCTAATGATCCCTGTACCTCAATTTTTCAGCCAAACAATAGATAGGTCGATCAACTATCAACACTCGTGGAAGCAGCAGTCAAGAGATCAGACAACATATTGCATTGGTCAAATCTGCTGCACAGGAACTTTTTTTAAAGTGTTGAAGAGCAGAGATGTCAGCTTAAGGACTAAGGTGCGCCTGACCCAAGCCATGGTATTTTCAATAACCTCATATGGATGTGAAAGCTGCACGGTGAATAAGGAAATGGTAGAATAATTGATGCCTTTGAGTTGTGGTGTTGGAGGAGAATACTAAAAGTGCCATGGACTGCCAAAAGAACCAATAGATCTGTTTTTGGAAGAAGTGCAGCCAGAGTGCTCCTTGGAGGCCAGGATGGCTAAGCTTCTTCTCTCATACTTTGGACATATTGTCAGGAGGAACAGTTACTGGAGAAGGATATCATGCTGGATAAGATGGAGGGTCAGATAAAAAGAGGAAGACCCCCAACGAGATGGATCAGCCAGGTGGCATCATTGATGGCGTCAAGTGTGGCAGCGGTAGTGAGGTTAGCCCAGGATCAGACATTGTTTCGTTCTGCTGTGCATGGGGTCACTATGAGTCGGTTCCGACTCGATGGCACCTGACAACAACAACAACATAATTGGAACAATAGCACTGGTGAGTTATGCATTCCTTAGATTAATCAGCAATTTGAGATGAAAAAAGGCAGCATTTTCCCAAGCACAAAGTTCAGAAAGGTTAGGAAAGAAAGAGAAATAGAAACAAGAAACACAGGAAGGATGTGGGATAAGAGGTGTTAGTTGAAGGAATGTAGTCAGTGAGATGAAACAAAATGTATATGAATCTGGAATGTGAAACTGATGATCTGTAAACCTTCACTCAGTTCATAATCAAAAGTTGTGTGTGTGTTGTTGTTGTTGTTTTAATATCAGCCATTTTAAAACCATTAAGAAAATGACAAGGGTCTCATTCCATTGGGATCACTGTTAGTTGGGAGCCTACTCTATTGTAGCTAACCAGAACAGCAATACAGTAGTGAGTCCCTGGATGGTCCAAATGGTTGACTCATTTAGTTGCTAATCAACAGACTAGAGGTTCAAATCCATTGAGAGATGCATCAGAAGAAAGACCTGGAAATCTGCTTCCAAAAAAAAATTTGCGATAAAAAAACCTATAGAGCACAGTTCTACTCTGATACACATGAAGTTGCCATGAGTTGGAATTAACTTGATGGCACCTGGTAATACAGATGAACAAAAGAGAAATAATTCCTTCAAACCCTTATTTAATTTATGAAGTACTAAAGGAGACAGATAATAAAAAATAAGCATACAAACAAATAAATATTACTATGGTAAGTACTATAACAATTACTATAAAGGAAAATACAAGGTGCAAGAGACCTATAATTGCAGTATGAGGTGGCAGTGTACCTAGTATAGTCTAAGGACCAGGAAAAGCTCATAAAAATGTAACAATTCTGAAGAGACTTGAAAGGACAAATAAGAGGTGGCCAAAATGAGGACTAAGGGGGAGAGGGTCTTGGGTCTGTGAGAAGAGCCTTTTCACCAACTATCATCAGAAACCTCAGCTTTAAGCCACCTACACCATAGTTTGTTAAGAATGAGAGCATGCCAGTCCAGCTTCATTAGGTTACTTGGCTTTTAGTTTACCTTTCCACAGCACTAAATATGTACAGGCTTTTTGTTGCCATTCTCCCAAGTATTTTGTGTAGTAATTCTTGGCAGCACCTGTTTAGATCACTGTTGACCAGAGAACTCCTGTTTTTCCTTGTACTGAAACAGTGGGATGGCGACATTGGTGGGGGTGGAGGGTAGGGAGGGTGCCAAGAAAATAGAATGTAGATACATGAGACTTGGGTGCAGGCTTTGGGTCCACTATTATATAGCTATGTGACTTTGGGCAATCACTTACCCTTGTGGAATTCTTCTCCATCATCTGCAAAAGCTACACCTCAGAAGTAGTTCCAACACACTAAAATAAGAAAAGGTATGTGAAAAGACTATAAAAACTTTACTGATAGGCATCTGAAGTCTTTTCTCTTTATAGCCTTTATATGCCCCAGTATGAATTCTGGACATGAAAAAGGAGAGGAAGAGAGGCATCAAGGATGAAGTCCAGGCTTCCCTGAGCTTCATTGTTGTTGTTAAATGCTGTGTGTTGCTGTTAAGTGCCATCGAGTGGGTTCTGACACATAGCGACCCTGAATAGGGTTTCCAAGGAGCAGATGATGAGCTTGACTCACTGACCTTGTGGTTCACACTGACTTTGCAGTCCAATGCATTAACCCATAGAGCATTAACCCAAAGGACAAAAAGAATTTTATTTTATTTTTTTGTATGTATGTATGTGGAGTCCTGATGTGGCGCTCTGGGTTAATGTGCTGGACTGCAAAGTCCTTTGAACTGCAAGGTCGGTAGTTCAAGCTCACCAACTGCTCTTTGGAAACCTTATACAGGGCCGCTGTGAGTCAGAACCAATTAGAAGGCACGTAACAACTATATATATATTTCTCAGAAAATAAGGGCCAATAATAAGCAGTCTTCACATCTTTAAGTTTCATATTGATTTCACACTGACATTATTTAAACAGGAGCTAGGCTTTTATGCCACCGGTATTTAAAGCTATGCCACCTATATTTTAAATACAAGCAGGGTCACCCATAGTGGACAGGTTTCAGGTGAGCTTCCAGACAAAGACAGACTAGGAAGAAAGAGTGATGAACTACTTACAAATCTTTAGTCACTGAAAACCTTATGAATATCAGAGAAATACTGCCAGATATAGTGCTGGAAAATGAGCTCCTCGGGTTGGAAGGCACTCAAAACGTGACTGGGGAAGAGCTGCCTCCTCAAAGTAGAGTTGACCATGATAATGTGAATGGAGTAAAGGTGGGGGGAGAAAAGCCTGCAGAACCTTCATTTGCTGATGGGCAGTACTCCAAATGAAGAGAAACAGCTGTAAACATCCATTGAAAATCAGAACACGGAATGTACGGAGCATGAATCTGAGAAAATTGGAAGTTGTCAAAAATGAAATGGAATGCATAAACATTGATATCTTACGCATTGTTGTAGTTGTTATGTGCCGTGGAGTCGGTTCCGACTCATAGTGACCCTGTACAGGGTTTCTGAGGCTGTAAATCTTTACGGGAACAGAAAGCCTCATCTTTCTCACATGGAACAGCTGGTAGTTTCGAACTGCTGACCTTGTGGTTCTCAGCCCAATTCATAACCACTATGCTACCAGAGCTCCTTGAGGGCGGCTTTAGCAAAGAGAAATTTATTTGCTCACAGTTTAGGAAGTACTGGGAACAGGTTTTTGTCTCTTTTCAGCATTCATAGGCCCAGCATTCCTTGGACATCAATCATTCCCTGGATCTAGGAGCTTCAAAGTTCAGGGACCCCAAGTCCAAAGGATGTAGTCCACTCCTGGTCTTTCTTGGTGGTAGCAGGTCCCTCTTTCTCTGCTTTTATTTCTCTCCTTCTATCTTCTATGAAATAGAAGGTGTTGCATTCCACACCCTTGGGACGCTCCCATACACTGGATCAGGGTAGCGGTGGAGTTAAAAGTATTGTTATTGTTAAGTTCTGCCAAGTGCATTCCAACTCATAGTGACGCTATAAAGAGAATCCGAGGAGTGTCTGGTGGGTTTGAACCACCAACTTTATGGCTAGCAGTCTAGTGCTTATCCTACAGCTCCATACTAGAACTCCAATCCCACCCCTAGTCCTCTTATAGGTTTATCACCTCAGATGACATCATGGGGAATCATCACATAACTGCCAAACCACTGAGAATCATGGTCCAGCCAAACTGACACGTATTTGGGGGAAACAATTCAATCCATGACAGGATTCCAACCGGTGCCTTTTGGTTAGAAGCTGAGCACTTAATCATTGTGCTACCAGGGTTCCTCTTTTGACCCTGTTGTTAGATGCTGTTAAGACAATTTCAACTCACACTAACCTTATTTACAACTGTGCCATCCTCAGATCACTGCTAAACTTTACCCCACCATTGTTGCCATCACATTGAGGGTCTTCTTTTCTGCTGACCCTCTACTTTGTTGTTGTTGTTAAGTGCCATTGAGTCAGTTCCGACTCGTAACGACCCCAGTATAGGGTTTCCAAGGAGCAACTGGTGAGCTTGAACTGCCAACTTTGCAGTTCAGACTGATTTTGCAGTCCTGTACAATAACCCATAGCGCCACACCAGGACTCCTCTATCTCTCTCCTGGGACTAGTCCCTTCTGAAAACATGTCCAAAGTACAAGAGGTGCAGTCTCACCAACCTTTCATTTAAGGAGCATTTGGACTATACTGCTTTCAAGACAGATTTGTTCATTCTTCAGTAAATTCATGGTATAATCAATATTTTTTGCCAACATCCTGAATCAAAGACATAAATTCTTCTGTCTTCCTTATTCATTGCCCAGCTTTCGCATGCATATAAGGTGATTGAAAATACCATGGCTTAGGTCAACCACACCTTAGTCCCTTTTGCTTTTTAACTTTAAAGAGGTCTTTTGCAGCAGATTTGGAGCTTATTGTTGTTCTGACTTGTAGTAACCCTGTATAGAGTTTCCGAGACTGTAAGTCTTTGCAGGAGCAGAAAGCCTCATCTTTCTCTGCGGGGGCTCAAACAGCTCATGGTTCACAGTCCAGTGCTTATCATATAGATCCACTGCATTCCCCTAGGAGTAATAAAAGTTTTTGCTGATGTCTGGGTGTCTCATTCCTTGTCTGTCTTTAATCCTGAAGAAATTTTCTTCATGGAAATCACTTGAGTAAATTCCATTTCCTGTTGTCACTGAGTTGATTGTGACTCATAACTACCACACAACTCAGAGTAAAACAGCCCCAAGGCTATAATTGTACTGAAGCAGAAAGCTACATGCTTTCTCCCACAGAGCAGCTGTGGGGTTAGAACCACCAACTTTACAGTTAACAGTTGAGCACTTAACCACTGTGCCACCTGAGCTGCCAGATCAAGAATCAGGAAATCTGAGTTTCAGTTTTTCCATTTGTTAATTGTGTGACCTCAGGCAAATTGTTTTCTCATTCTGTGTCTCTGTTTCCTCTCCTATAAAACAGAAGCTCCGTTGGGGTTAATAATACTAAGAGGCTCATTCAGTTTGGGTAACCTGTAAGTTACTAAGTAAGCATCCAAGAGAAATGTACAACAATTTGAATTGGAGACGTTATGGAAGGTCTCAAGGAAAAAGCAGGAACATCAAGAATACAGTTGCAAAAGGAAAGAAAGAACAGCAGAAGGCTATTCCAAGTGAGCAAAGACAGGAGAGAGTTGGAAGGGAGAGATCTGTCTATTTTGGTGACTAAGAATAGACATCTGGCTGAAACAGAGGTTGCCCGTAGTGACGTAAGAGGAAAAGGCTAAGGATAGGATATAGGTTAGGAGACACATTTTGAAGAGTCTTGAACACTGGGTCAAGGGACCAACACTGTGCAGAATGGACTCCAACTTCCTCAAGGGGTCAGAAGCCAGTGGAAAACTAAGATTCTTCTTTCCTATGCTCAACACATTGAATTTCTTTAGTGTCTCTTTCTTTATCTCCTGCTGACAGTTGCCGTCTCCCTTTAGTGCTTCTTTTCCTAGAAGCTCACTTGTCAAAAGAAAGGTTGGGGAAATTTTATGAGGTGAGGGATAGTTTCAGCACTGTTCAAATCTTGGCAAAGGACTTGTCCCTGTCATTATCCTACTTGCATTTTAAAATCCATTCATTTACAGAAAAGAAGGAGGTTAAGATAGTGAAAAGGAAGTGATTTTTACATTATTGCAAAAATATCAACCTAGTGGACAAAAATGCAGGCCTTGAGCAAAAATATTATCCCAGAAGTTCCTAGGCAGTGAGTCAAAAGCCTTTGAAAAATATAAAAATTAGCAACAAGAATAATAATACAGCCTGTAGAGGAGCCAGGGCAAGATGGCAGAGGAGGTAGTTGCACTGAGCAGAATCGCTACAACAAAGCTGTGGGAGATGGAGTGAGACAGATACAGATGTTAATCATAGAACGGTGAGCTTCAGAAGATAGGACAGTGAGGTGAACTGAGTGCTGACATGGAAAAGGAAGCTGAACAGGTGCAGCGAGAGAAGAACAACAGGCAGGCTGACAGCTGGCACAGAGCACTTAGGCCATCTTTGGCTTTTGAAAGTGCCTGCAGACACAATACATGGCTGAAGTTTGGCGACAAGGAGGCTGCAGTTCTTCATTGCTTCATGTCCTCCTGGCTGTTGGGAGCAATGCCAATCCTGCCATCGCCGATGAAGCAGCCAATGGCATCCCCTACTGCACCGCCTCAGCTGGGGTTAGGGGCTGGCATACCACCCCTTCTTCTGAAGGGATGTGAACCCATCCTGAACGACCCTACACAAACAGTAAATAGAGAACTGTTCTCAGGTTGTGAGTCTCTGAGAATACACCAATATACAATTATCAACTGAGTGTAAATACGACACCACAATGTCTTGGAAAAAGCAGACAATTTCAGTTTACATGAAGAAACAAGACAGAGTGCCTCAAATAAGTGGCCAAAATACAGTCAGAAAATAAAATACTACAATTGGTATCAGAACTACTTGATAAGGAATTTAAAAGAATGCTATTTAGGTAACTTCAAAGGATTGACAGAAAGATCGACAAAAGCAAAGAAGAATTCAGGAAAACACTACAAGAACGAACTGAAAAAATAAATGAAAGACTGGAAACCATATAGAAACATCAATTAGAAAGCCAAAGGATTAATAAGAAGACTTCAGAAATAGGTAATAAATACATTGAAAGGACAAAGAAGTAGAATTGAATTAATGGAAGGCCAAATCAGTGAGCTTGAAGATAAATCTCTCAATACTCATCTTTGAGAGGAACAAATAGAGAAAAGAATTTTAAAAATCTGGATAAAGCCTATGATTTATGGGAGACTTGATCAAAAGGAAAAATTTAAGAATTTGAAAAAACCAGATGAATCTCATAAAAAGTGCTAATCAGAGTTCTTAGAAAGAGAACAACAGGAGACAACTATCTGAGGTAAACATTCATGACAGTATCACACAGAACTCAAGCCAGATTTAGAAATACTCAAAGTAAAACGAACTTACAAGACTGAAAATAGACAACCAGAGATACCATCTTGGAACAACAAAAAGAATGAAGTAAAAAGAAGAAATGAAATAATGTAGTCACAGAACTTCCAAGTGAAGGGGAAATCAATTTTTTAATAAAAATAAAATAAATCTAACAGTAACCTTAAAACTAGGCCAAGTCTTAGTCCTAGCCCTAGACCAACACCTACCCTAATGCTAACCATAATCCTAGCCTTAACCTTAACACAAAATTAAATCCAAGGCCTTGCCTAAACCCAGTCATAGTCATAACTCTAATTCCTTACTCCTACCAACCCCCAATTATCCCCATACCCCAAGCAAAAGCACAGTAATGAAAAACTACTACAAGGAGCTCTGGTAGCGTAGTGGTTACGAATCGGGCTGCGAACCATAAGGTCAGCGGTTCGAAACTACCAGCCGCTCCGCGGGAGAAAGATGAGGCTTTCTACTCCCGTAAAGATTTACACCCTCGGAAACCCTGTACAGGGTCGCTATGGGTCGGAACCGACTCAACGGCACTTAACAACAACAACAACTATAAGATACAGGGCATTGTTTAACAAATGTGGCTAGTTGTGAGAGTTTAGGCATGACCTTTCTCCTTCTAGGTCTCAGTTTCCCTATATGTTAAATGAAGGCGTTAGATTTGAGAGTGGGCTCTGGAAAACTTTCCCACCCTCACATGACATGAAGCTCTGTTTCACTGTTCTCTATCCCATCTGCTGAGAATTACATTCCTGCGAGGACGCAGAGAATTGACATCATTCTGATTCCAGCTTATCTAACCTCTGTCCCCTTCCTGGCCTCTCTGAGCACAGAAGTTGGAGAACTAAGGCAGATGCTCAGCTCTGGCACTTTAGCTTTGGCCAGAGACGAAACTGATTCAGCGCAAGTCTATAGAAGGGTTGAGCCTCTGTGATGAGGTTATCTAGATGTGTGTCTGCTTCACTGCCACTGCTGGGGCAGGCTGGTCACCTGTCATGGATGCTCACCTAATGGCCCCAGGACCGCTTGTCTGGCCTCCAGCCTTCCCCTCAAATTCCCACTCCACCAAGCTCTCAAAGTGGTCATTCCAAAATGCTCATTTGTTGTTTGTGTTATTTATCACTTCAGAAATGTTGGTGACACTCCCTTGTTGAGCTGCAGCAGTATGTCCCCAAAAGTGTTCTAAGATGTGTCTGTCCTGGGAAATGCTTCCAGTTCTGTCTTCCTCTTGCAGAGTCCCGGTGCTCCAAGTCTTACAAGAAAGAAACCTGCTCAGCTTCATTGAATCATGTTGTTAAGTGCCATTAAATCAGTTCTGACTCATAGGGACCCTGTATATGGTTTCTGGGGAGTACAGTGGCTCCAGACAATAAACACTGGACTGAGAACCACAAGATCCATGGTTCGAGCCCATCAACTGCTCCAAAACTCTACGCAGGTCACTATGAGTCAGAGCCAACTTGACAGCATTTAACAACAACAATAGGGTTTCAGAGAAGTGGCTGATGAATTTGAACCACTGACCTTGTGATGGTGGTGGTGGTGGTGGTGGTTATGTGCCATTGAGTCAGTTCCAACTCATCGTGACCCTGTATAGGGTTTCCGAGGTTATAAATCTTAGGAGCATAAAGCCTCATTTTTCTCCCTCAGAGCTGCTGGTAGATTTGAACTGCTGATCTTGCAGTTAGCAGCCCAACAGCAATGCTACCAGAGCTCTTTTGGTGGTTAGTAGTCCAGTAGTTATCCTACCACCAAACCTGGACCCCTCATTGAATCTAACATATTTAAAAAATATATTTGACCAAAAAACTTTTTTGTTTAGTAACTCCAAGTCATATATTCTTCAGAAATGAAATTTAGAACAGAATACTAATAGCTGGGGAAATAATGTTCTAAAATTTTACGTTAAATCTGAACTTTCTCATATTTGGTTAAAGCTTACTTCAATCTGATCCCTGGTATTTTTCTGGCCTCAGTTTGCACTAATCCTTTGCATGCCCTAAATTCCAGCCACAGTGATTAACCAGTTAACAGTTGGTGACATTTTGTTGATGTTACTATTGCTCCAAAAATAAACTTCAGAAAGAAATAAAACAAAGTAGGGCCTTAAACAAGAATAAATTGAAAGATTCTAGGTTACAGGTCAAAAGCACTAGAAAAGTTAACTTATGCTAAATTATCTCCCCACAACTCTGCTGTCAGTTTGTCATATGGAGGTGGCTTGTGTGTTGCTGTGCTCTTCTATTCTACTCCTTTGCCCTTTCAGTATATTGTCCATTTCTGATATTCTATTATTGATCATTTGGACCTCTTTCTGCAGGTTTTGAATCGTTTCCAATGCTGTATCTATCTTATTTGATTGTTCCTGTAGTGCTTTCCTGATTTCTCCCTTATTTTTCTCAACTCCATTGTAAAGTGTTTTCAAACATTTTGTAATCATTTTTCTGAATTCCTTCTCAGGCATTTCCAAAGCCTGACTTCCTTCCAGAATGTAGTTTAGGTCTACCTCTAGGTCATTTGTCTCAGACATTTTATCTTGTTTCTGGACATGTGCTGATATGGTCATCTGCTTTTGCTTCTTGGACATGTTTAGTGTTTATCTGTGGCCTTAATACTTAACTGAGTATGTGTTTTGGTATTTTTTATACTTTCTAATTGCTTCCAGGTAGATGTGATCAGGATGTGGGCTTCCCTTTTCTCTCTTCTTATTGCTTAACTCAAAGTAACTTTCACAGGTGTTGTCTGTTTCCCTGGTGTATGGCAGTTGGTATTGGTTCTTGCCTGGGGTTTGGTGTTTCATAGAGTGTGATTGTAGCTTGACCATATGGCAGCAGTTGCTGTCTCTTCTTGGGCAATATAGGGAGTGAAAGAGTCCCCAAAAGGTAGAAGGGGGAACATAAAACAGCAAAACAGCACCAGCAAAAAAAAGAAAAGAAAAGAAAAACACAAGAAAAAAACAAACAAAATAACAACAACAACAAAACAAAAGTAAACTCAATACTGTAGTCTATAATTGCATATAAGGGAGAGGAGGGAGAGAAGAAAAAAAAAAAATCTGTAGCCTAATATGAGAATGACTCTAACGTCCTCTCTTCAGCTTCTTGCCTTCAAAGCTGCCTGAGAGATTTCAAGATACCACTTTTGGTTGTTATGCTATACCTCAGGATATAATTTAATTTTTGGCCTGTTTTGTTTTTAAACTCTCTTTCCCTCTCTATACCCCTGACCTGGCCTTTCCTATATTAAAAAAAAAACAAACAACCAAAAAAACAGTTCAGGGCCAGCTCTTGGGCTGAGAGTATCTGTACACATGTGTGGCAGAAGAACCCATCAGTGGTGAGGGTGGGGGGTTGTCCACTCGCTTAGGCACCCCCACTAGTCACCAGAATGGAGGTGAGCAAACAGTGTGTGTGGGGGAGAAGGGTGCCAATGAACAGATACTATACCAGAAAAAAAGAATAGAAAAGAAAAACTGACAGTGTATAATCCACCTTTGCTCCGAGGTTCCTGCGAGGTATGTCTGCTCCCATGCTTGGTCTTGCCATTTGGTCTTGCCCAAGGTGTCAGCTTCCTGGCAGATTCAAAAGTACATGAGTTCTTACTTCCACTTCAAGTTCCACTAGCTATAAGCCTTCAAAGATTTAAAATATTCATACCTATGTGGTTCCGAGTTTTGGAGCTCTGCCCTGGATCTGCTTTGCCTGGTATTCTGTGGTATTGCTGATGGCGAACTTCATTGGACCTCTACCCTAGCTGCCATCAAAACCCTCCTGTCTCCTGTTCATTCTATATTGAATGAAATCATGAATGAATACATTTTATTATTTGGAAGATGCATGTAAATTTTTGAAAAATCATTCTATGGAAATATTGGCTAAATGAGAAAAAACTATGTGAGAATTTTAAAACAAAGGTACATGAATGTGTTTGCAAATATTTATTAAGTTCATACTCTATGCAGGCAACTGTGCATTGAGATTTGTTTATTTTGTACACACCCACACTTTTGAGTTCCTTAAAGCATCAAGTATTCACATGCATAGTCATTGACAAGCTTGACGTACATACTCACGGACATTCTGATTCCTCCTTATAGCCTTGGTTTGATCTTATCATCTCTCTTATGTAAAGAGTTGACAAGTCAGGTAGATATCTCCTTCAGAAAATTCTTAGAAGGAAAATGTGATGGTATTGATTAGAAATGATAGGATTTTCCTTGAGTGAGCCTAGAATCAATATTTAACCACAGTTTATTGTGAGGTTGGAGGCAGATACTGTGTTCTAGAAAGTGCCTTAGAGCCAAAAACACTTGAGCACTAACCATACATCCATCATTCTGGAGCTGAATGATCTTAGCAAGTTGTTGTTGTTAAGTGCTGTCGAGTCGGTTCCAACCCATAGCGACCCTGTATAGGGTTTCTGAGGAGCAGCTGATAAGCTTGAGCTGCTGACCTTGCAGTTCAAACAGCTTTGCAGTCTGGCACATTAACCCACAGTGCCACACTAGGACTCCATCTTAGCAAGTTACTTAACCATCAATTCATTGCATTCCTCTCTGTGTCTTCTGCTATCTTCATCTTTCTTCTGCTAACCTCCCTCTAGTTGTATATTGCCTGCATTATCATCCATGTTGACATGTGTCTACCCTCTAGCCTGGGAATAATTTTCCTTTCTTTTGGCTCCCCCAGCCATCATAAATTGTTTCTTTTATCAAGAAAACCTTTCTATAACTTTTTACAACATTGATCTCATACAATATTTGTCCTTTTTTGATTGACTGATTTCACTTAGCTTAATGTCCTCCATGTTCAGCCATGTTGTGAGGTGTTTCACAGATTTGTTGTTATTCTTCAATATTCCATAGTATTTCATTGTGTGTATGTACCAAAGTTTAACCATTCTTCTGCTGATGGGCATATAGGCTGTCCATCTTTTTTATATGTGTCTTGTAGACAGCAGATTGAAGGATCTTCTTTTCTTAGCCATTCTGCTGTCTCTGTCTCTTTACTGGTGCATTTAATCCATGAACATTCAGTGTAATTATCAATAACTATGAATTGATTGAATTGATGCTGTCATGTTTCTGTGTGCTTTTTTTGTGTGTGTGTGTGTGTGTATGTGTGTGGTGCTGCTGGATTCTTTTTGTTTGTGGATTTTCTTTTCATTTTCACTTCTGCTGTATAGATATTTATTGAATCTTTCAAATTTTCTTTTTATATTTTAATGAGCAGGTATATTATTTTCTTTGAGGTTACCCCATAATTTAATTACATTTTCCCTGCTTATCTTAAAATCTGCTTGTCTTTCTTTCCATTTGGAAGTTCTGTATCTACACTATTCATTCCCTCTTTTTGGTTTGTAGTTGACTTGATTATACATTGATATCTCTAGTTCCTTATTTTCAGTTTTGTATGTTTGTTTTACTCTCAATACTTTCATATCTGGATTGAGTTCTGGGTGGTGGTGTCATGTGTGTTCATCTCAAGTTGTCTGCTATTATTGGTTCTCAGTCCAAAGAAGAATGTAGCATTTTAAAAATAAATTTTGTCTGGCATTACAAATTCCTTTAATTTCTGTTTATCAGCAAATTTCCTAATTTCACCATTGTATTTGGGGGACAACTTTGTTTGGCATATAATTCTTGGTTGGCATATTTTTTCTTTCAGAGTTTTGTGTAAGTCATCCCATTGCTTTCTTGCCTACATGATTTCTACTGAGAAATCAGAGCTTAGTTTTATTTCTTTTCCTTTGTAGGTAACTTTGCATTTTTCCTAGCTGCTGTCAGTACTCTTGTTTTTGATTTTAGAAAGTTTGATTATGATATGTTTTGGTGATTTTCTTTTGGGATCTATCCTGTTTGGGATTCATTCAGCTTCTTGTATGCTTATCTTCTCATCTTTCATGAATTTAAGGAAGTTTTCTTGCAACAACTCTTCAATAATTTTCTGTGCTTTTCTCTTCTTGGTCTGGAATTCTGATAAGCCATAAGTTGTTCCTCTCCATGGTTTCCCACATAACTCTTAGGCTTTCTTTGGATTTTTTCATTTTTTTTTCTCAATGTTCTTCTAGTATTGAGAGATTCATCTTCAAGTTCACTAATTCGGGTCTCCATTGCTTTGAATCCTCTCTTTTGTCTTTTTAATCTACTGTCCATTTCTGAAATCTTAGTATTAATCTTCTGAATTTCTAATTGTAGGCTTTGTATTGTTTCAAAATTTGCATTTTATTTTGTCTGTTTGTTCTTAGAGCATTTTCCTGAAATCTTCTAAAGTTTTTGCTGTATGGGGAATAAGAAAATAAAAAAATCACACATTTCACATCACCAGTGCAAATCAGCTCTGCCAGGCCTCCCTCCACTACCAAAGCTGCTCACAAGATGGTCTAGCAGTGTCTGGCAAGCCATTCACCAGTCTGTCTCCCTCTCTGGCTGTCCCTGCTCAGCCTTTCCTCCTGGCAAGCACTTCATCCACTCTCTCTAATCTTTCTTCTGAAGTTCAGAGTGCCAGAATTTTCATCTGTGTCTCTTTTATTTCATCTCTTGTATGTTTGTTATGGAGTCCTGGTGTGGTGCTGTGGGTTAATGATCTGGACTGCAAAGTCAGTCTGAACTGCATGGTCAGCAGTTCAAGCTCACCAGTCACTCCTCAGAAACCCTACACAGGGTTGCTATCGGTAGGAACCAACTTGATAGCCCTTAACAACAACAACAGCAACAACAAATCTTAGTTATAGAGGATCCGTGTAGTTCATCTGCCTAGTTCACCATTTCAGTGGAAGTCCAGGAATCATTATTTTATTGAGAAACAAAAGTGCATACATGTCACCAGAATGAAGTGCACGAATAGCAATCTTAATATCTTGACCAAATTCACTATTATGTAATTTTCTGTGTGACCTTCACATTAAGGTTTTCAGTGCCATCGTGTACAGAAAGGATTCTACCTAGTTCCAATATGCTGAAAGAATTTCTCTGACTCTGATTGCAGTTGACAGAGCTGGAGTCTGTAGCAGTAGATTTGGATAAGTCCCAAGTGATCGGAAAGTCTTAACTGTAGTTCATCTAGAGCAAGCCCATCTTCATCCATTCATTCACTCATTCATTCATTCAAAAAATATGAACTGAATGTCAATTATGTGGCAGAGGCTGTACCTTCAGTAATCTAGTTGAGTCAAGACCCGGATTTAGAAACCCGTAATTGTATGAAGGAGATAGGAACAAGATGCTGAGGAACTGCGGATGAAGGCATGACTCACTCTGTCTGGGCTGTGTATAGTTTTCACATTTCAGTGAGACCTTTTAAAGGATAAGTGGGAGCTATCCAGGCAGAGGTGAGAGAAAAGCATGCAACAAAGAAGGTAAAGAATAAGCAAAGGCTCTGAAAGATTGAATTCTGGTGGGTTAGCTACTGTTTTGTAAGAACCTGTTAATAGTTAAGGGCACAGTCTTAAGGTATCATTGAATGTAAAACATAACAATAATAGTAACAACAACAACAACAACAACAAAAAAAACAGATTACATAACATATCCTTTTGTGTATAATTATGTGTCTTCAACACTCATACATTCAACAGTTTGTAATAAATGCTTGCTATATCCAGATACCATACGAAACTTTGAAGACACAGTGAAGAATAGGACAGAATCCTTGTCTGAACAAAAAATATCAACGAAGTGTAATAAAAAAGCACCAAGCATGAGGACTTCATCTAATCTGGGTAAGGGATGGGCAAGGGATTTCCCAGAGGAGGCAATATTTTAAGAGGAATCTTTAAGAATGAATAGGAGCTGTCAGGTGACTGGAATGGGAAGTGTTCAGTGCTGGAACAGAAATATGTGTGAAGGCCTGGAGACTCCGGAAAGGAACCAGAAGGTTTCAGTGTGGTTGAAGCTTGTGGTACACAAGGACGGGTGTGGCTGAAGCACTCAGAGTTTTGAGTAGGACCTGCCCTCTCCTCCTTCAGCTCTGCAGTGGCCTCATTTCCTGCCTAGGATTATCCACTTTTCAGGATGAATGACAGTGGAAACATTCATTTCCTTCATGGGTATGGCATTTCCCCACATAACCTCAACTGTAGACCAACATTGTTACAGTTTACAAGATAAACTAAATGGGTATTTATTATGTTCTGGGGGGGAAGGACCCCAAATTCAAATGTATTTTATAAATACCCCTTTATTAAGTCTTAAACAGGACAAAGACAAATCGTTCTAATGAGGGAGATCATAATGGTGTCCAAAGAATTTGTGACCATGAGGCTAATGATAGCAAGCAAAGGAAATCGTCACAAAATCATGATTGGTGGCAGAGAAATTCATCAGTCTCATGAGGGACTACAGAAGCAGGGAAAGGATCATGACTGGATTATATACACAAATATTGATTAGCAAAGTTTATAGGATTGGTTCTGGGGCCCTCCAACCACCTGACTACGTGATAGTCGTGGAATGACTCATGACAGTGCAACCCAGTATCCCACTTTCCATTAAAAGTTCACACCCAGGCAAGACCCCCGACAGCAAGACTATTTCTTCCTGGGCTGTCTAGAGTGGTTGTAATCTATTTCAAACACACACTATCTGAGGGCAGTTTCTGCCACATTGATGTTCAGTAGTCAAAAAGAACTCAAATGGAAACTGAATTTATGTCAAGACTGAAAATGATGTTAAAGTTATCACTGTAAATTCCAGTCTTCAGCAAACCAAGTGCTTAGAATGTAAGCTCTAATACAATTTATAGAGAAATGTGTAGAGTAGTATCTCTGGGTTTCAGTCATTTTTAACACATTTTGTCCTTTGGTATAATATTTGCTTCTATCTAGCAATGATTATGTATTACATTTTCAGGAAAAGAATTTCAGCTTTGGAGACATATGGCCTTGATCTGTCAGATAGCCTTCCGCAAATCATATTGTCAGTTTCCTCATCTGTAAAAAGGGGAAAATACCAATTCATGAGGTTATGAAAAATTTCAATGCCATTTACAGAGTTGTTTGTTCTTTTAATATTTTCATTACTTGTTCTTGTTGTTGAGTGCCGTCGAGTCGGTTCCCAACTCGTAACAACCCTGTATAGGATTTCCAAGGAGCAGCTGGTGGGTTTGAATTGCTGACCTTATAGTTTGCAGTCCAGTTTGATCCTACAGCTCCACACCAGGAGTCCTAACAAATAATTTTACATACATTCATAAATGTGACTATATTAAATGTACTGGTGGATTTCTTGGTGGTGCAGTGTGCATAGCTAGTAGTTCAAACCCACCAGGTCCTCCTAGGAAGAAAGATGAAGGTGCCTGTTTCCATAGAGATTTAGTTTTGGAAACCCTTAGGACCATTTCTACTGTGTCCTACAGTTGCTATGATTTGGAATCAAGTCAGTGACAATGGGAATTTGAATGGATTTTCTAAAATTGTAGTCCTTTTTAACTTTTCCTTTAACTCTTTATTGTGAATTGAGTGAAGGTTTATAAAGCAGATCATCAGCTTTACAAATAACAATTCATATGCTTCGTTTCATCTTTTCTTTCCCTTTATCTTGGCTCCTTCTTCCACCTCTGCCCCTTTGCTTTGCTTACTCAGATCATGGCTCCTTGCCAAACCCACGCCTACCCAGTATCCCAGATGTATCTTCCATAGTTTTTCCATGGTACTACAAAAAAAAGAATATATATATATATATATATATATATATATATATATAGCTCAGAAACCCTGTACAGGGTCTCTATGGGTCGGAACCGACTCCACGGCACATAACAACATATATATATATATACTTATAGAGTCCTGGTGTGGCTCTGTGGGTTAATGAGCCAGACTGCAAAGCCGGTGGTTCAAGCTTACCAGTCACTCCTTGGAAACCCTATACAGAGTCGCTATGGGTCAGAACCGACTCGACGGCACTTAACAACAACAACAACAAGCACCTACGTGATGCTGTTCAAACCGACCTTGCAGCAATACACTAGGACTTACAGCCTTGGAAACCCCACACAAGATCTCTATGAGTTGAAATCAACTCAGTGGCTGTGGGTGTGGTTTTGTGTTGCTTACCTATTCACATTTTGATCAGTGTTTACTCTTTCTCTAGCTCTTTTGCCACTATGAAAAA
Source organism: Chrysochloris asiatica (assembly GCF_000296735.1). Taxonomy (NCBI): domain Eukaryota; kingdom Metazoa; phylum Chordata; class Mammalia; order Afrosoricida; family Chrysochloridae; genus Chrysochloris; species Chrysochloris asiatica. The sequence continues at coordinate 7,493,532 of NW_006408649.1, read as the reverse complement.
TACTGTAGCAAATACACAAACACACACATATTTCATATTGTTGTGTTGATGATTTTATTTCTTTGAAATTGATTTTTAGGATTGAGATTTTTGGGAGGAATAGATGTAGTCAGCTAGTGTCTAATGTGTAAAAATTGCTTTGTAAAGACCCACTACATAGTAGTTAATCAATAAAATGGTATCTGCTATTATTTTCATTATTAGTGGGAGATAAATTTGAAAAACTTTTGTCATTTATTAGATCTCCATTTGGATAAATTGCGTTTACTTTAAAGACATACCTTATCGGAACTAACAATGATCCTTTCCTTGTTTATTCAAAGTCAAAAGGAAATGGGACTTCACTGGAAAACCAAAATAGACATGCAAGTTTGCTTCCTCATTTCCTCCTTGCCATTTCAAATCCAATTCCTCAGTGAGGCAGGAACTCAGAAGCCAAAGGCTTTGCTCCCATAATGACATTCTTTCTTCTTTGTTTAAATGTTGTTATCAACTTATTTGCATATCTGATTGGAAAAACAAAACATTCAAGCGGCTTCATAGTAGAAAAGCAATAAGGAACTAATTTGTAGTCTTTCAAAGAGATTAATGAATAAATTCCTGTGTCTGTAGCCCCACTTCTGTCCTATCAAGGCAGACACTTGAGAGGAAGACACAGGCTATTTCTAGTTTGCAGGTTCTACTTGTTATATTCAAGGTTGTTGTTGTTGTTAAAATGTTGTGGAGTCAGTTTCCACTCATAGTTACCCTGTACAGGGTTTCTGAGGAGTGGCTGGTGGGTTTGAACTGCCCATCTTGTGATTCAAACAGACCTTACAGTCCAGTGCTTTATCCTACAGCACTACACCAGGACTCCATATTCAAGGTAGTGTAGTGGATTATGAGCTGGGCTGCTAACTGCAAGGTCAACAGTTCAAATCTACCAGCTGTTCCGAGGGAGAAGACTGAAACTTTCTGCTCCCGTAAAGATTTACAGCCTCAGAAAGCCTATACAGGGTCGCTATGAGTTGGAACCAACTATTGTAGTTAAATGTCGTCGAATTGGTTCTGACTCATAGTGATCCTGTATAGAGTTTCCAAGGAGTGGCTGGTAAATTCAAATTGACTTTGTAGTCCAGCGCATTAACTCACAGTGCCACACCAGGAATCTGGAACCAACTATGTGGCCCACAACCACCCACCACTTATTATATTCAATTGCTTTCAACTAAAACTAAAGCTACACCTTGACTTGGCGGATTCCAGACACAAGTGTTACTAAACCATTTGGCCTAAAATGAAAGTCAGAGCATTTCAGTTTTCCAAGTTCCAACTGAAATAGAAACTTGCAAATTGGTGAAGTGTCAGTGCTGGGCCTTGGATGAAGCCTTGAGCCCAAATGTGAGAGGTTCTGGGAGTGGAAAGGCTCATATACTGTTTTAATGAAATGGGAACCAGGAACCTCTGCTTGACTACGGCTTTGTTCCCTTTTTGTCTGTTGCCAGTGCGCTAAGGGAAGCTGGGGAAGCTTGTGTGGGTGTCCTCTCAACTCTGAGCCATTACATTGGGCCAAGCTTCCCACACAACCTGTCCCCACCAGTAAACATGAACTTCAGGCACACCAGGCTGTTTCTCAGCAATTCTCTCAGCTCATCTTGCTCTCCTAGTTTCCATCTGGTGTGACTTTCAGGGAGTGTCAGACTTCTGACCTTCTGGCTTTTTATGTTGCTGTTGTTAAGTGCTGTTAAGCCAATTCCAACTCATAGCAATCCTGTATAGGGTTCCCAAAGAGCCACTAGTGAGTTTGAACTGCTGATCTTGTGGTTCGAACCAATCTTTGGTCTAGTGCATTATCCTACAGCGTCACACAAGAATTCCATACCCTGTGATAATCTCTTGGACAGAATTATGCTTTCTTGATTATCTGTCTCCCATGGATGGCCTAGTGTAGTTAAGCACAAACTGTTTGCAACACCCAGGGACCCTGTTTGACATTCATTGCCCTTTATTCCACCAGTCCTCTGTCAGTTTGTCATACCGTGATGGGTTGTGTGTCATCGTGATGTTGGAAGCTATGCCACCAGTATTTTAAATACCAGAAGGGCTACCCATGGTAGACAGGTTTCAGCTGAACTTCCAGACTATGACAGAATAGAAAGAAGGAGACACAGACTATTTCTGAATGTTTAGTCACTGAAAACGTTAAGAATAGCAGCAGAACATTGTCAGATATAGTGCCAGAAGAGGAAAACATTATGAACAGCACCAGAATATTGTCAAATATAGTGCTGGAAGATAGTCCCTCAGTTTGGAAGGCATTCAAAATATTACTGGGGAAGAGCTGCCTCCTCAAAATAGAGTTGGCACTAGTGGAGTTACGCTTTCAAGGCCTTAATTTGCAGATGGGACACAATTCAAAATGAGAAACAGCTGAAAACATCCATTAGTAATTGGAACATGGAATGCACAAGTATGAATCTAGGGAAATTGAAAGTGTCAAAATGAAATGGAAAGCATTAAGTTTAATATCCTAGGCATTGTTGTTGTTGTTAAGTGCTGTCAAGTCGGCTCTGACTTATAGTGACCCTGTACAAGGTTTCCAAGGAGCGGCTGGTGAGCTTGAACTGCCAACCTTACGGCTGAAACTGACCGTGCAGCCCACAGTGCCATGCCAGGACTCCCAGCATTAGTGAGATGAAATGGATTGGTATTGGTCATTTTTAATCAGATAATCATATGATTCATTATGCCAGGAATGACAAATTGAAGAGGAATGGTACTGGATTCATTGTCAAAAAGAACAATTCAAGATTTATATTGCAGTACCATGCTGTCTGTGATAGGACAATATCCATACACCTATAAGGAAGACCAGTTAATACCATTATTTTCAAATTTATGCACCAACCACTAAAGCCAGTGATGATCAAGTTGAATTCTACCAACTTATTCAAAATGCTATTGATCAAACATGAAATCAAGATGTATTGATAACTACTGGTTATTTGATTGTAAATCCTAGAGAGAAAGGATCAGTTGTAAAATATGGCCTTGGTGACAGAAATTATGCTGGAAATCACATGACAGAATTTTGCAAGACCAATGACTTATTAATTGCAAATACCTTTTTAAACAACATAAAAGGCATACACATGGATCTCACCAGATGACATACACAAAACTCACGTTGACTATATGTGTGGTAAGAGACAATAGAAAAACTCCATATCATCAGCCAAAAACAGGCCAGGGGCAGACTGTGGATCAGGCCATCAATTGCAAGTTCAGGTTGAAGATGAAATAAATTAAAACAAATCCACAAGAGCCAAAATATGACCTTGAATTGATCCCACCTGAATATAGAGAACATCTCAAGAACAGATTTGATGACTTAGATACTAATGATTGAAAATTAGAAGTGTCTAAGGGATGATATCAAGAATATCATACAGGAAGAAAGCAAAAAAGTCATTAAGAAAACAAGAAAGAAGGAAAAGACCAAAATGGATGTCAGAAAAGACTCTGAAACTTGGTCTCCATCATAGAGATGCTGAAGCAAATGGAAGAAATGAGGAGGTAAAAGACCGGAACAGAAAATTTCAAAGGGCAGTTTGAAAAGACAAAGAAAGTATTATAATGAAATGTGCAATGACCTGGGTTAGAAAACCAAAAGGGAAGAACATACTCAGCATTTCTCAAGCAGAAAGAATTGAAGAAAAAAATTCAAGCCTCAACTTTCAATACTGAAGGATTCTATGGGCAAAATATTGAATGATGCCAGAAGCATCAGAAGATGGAAAGAATACACAGTCAAAGAACTAGCATATGATCAAGAACCAATAGTCCTGAAGGAAGAAGTTCAAGCTATACTGAAGACATTGGTGAAAAAGAAGGCTCCAAGAATTAATGGAATGCAAATAGAAGTCTTTCAACAGCACTGGAGGTGCTCACTTCCCTATCCTAAGTAACTGGAAAGGCAGCTACTTGGCCAACCAGTTGGAAGGGATCCATATTTGTGCCCATTCCAAAGAGAGGTGACCCAATGGAATGTTTTGGAGATCATCCACCAATATTATTAATATTACATACTAGCAAAATTTTGTTGAAGATAATTTAAAAAGTGATTGCAACAGTACATTGACAGAGAACTGCTAGAAATTTAAGCTGGATTCAGAAGAGGATATGGAACTAGATATATCATTGCTGATATAGATGGGTCTTGGTTGAAAGCAGAGAATACCAGAAAGGTGTTTATTTGTGCTTTATTGGCTATTCAAATGGTTTTGACTGTGTGGAGCATCACAAGTTATAGATAACATTGCAAAGAACAGGTGTTCCAGAATACTTAATTGTGTTCATGAGGAATCTGTACTCAGACCAAGAAGCAGTTATTTTAATAGAATAAGGGGACAGTGAATGGTTTAAAATCAGGAAAGGTGTGCTCCAGGATGTATCTTTTTACCATACTTATTTAATCTGTATGTTGTTATTGTTGTTAGGTGCCATGGAGTTGGTTCCTACTCATAGCGACCCTGTACAGGGTTTCCGAGGCTGTAAATCTTTACGAGAGCAGAAAGCCTCATCTTTCTCCCACAGAACAGCTGGTAGTTTCGAACTGCTGACCTTGTGGTTTGCAGCCCGATTCATAACCACTACGCTAATACTGAACAAATAATTGGAGAACTTGGATTATATGAAGAGCATGGCATCAGGATTGTAGGAAGACTCATTAACAACCTGTGACATACTGACAACACAGCCTTCGTTGCTGAAAGCGAAGAGGATTTAATGTATTTACTGATGATGAATTACTATAGCCTTCACTATGGAATGCATCTCAATGTAAAGAAAACAAAAATTCTCACAACTAGTCCAATAAATGACATCATGATAAATGGGGGGAAAAAACTGAAGAAAAAAAAAAAAAGATTTCATTTTGCTTGGACCCATGATCAACACTTATGGAAGCAGCAGTCAAAAAATCAAATGATGTATTGCTTTGGTAAATATGCTACCTTCAAAACCTCATTAAAGCTGATAAGAAGAGAAGGCATATGCATAAGAACACCCATATGTGCAGATAATGCCCACTTGACCTGGCTTCAGTGACTGGATAATCAGAGCTCAACCATAAGATAGGAGAGGGGAAAAAAAAAAAAAGAGTAATTTAATGAACTTGACCTACACCTATAGATGCAGTAGCTCAAATGAGGAAACAAATCCTTACAGCAAGGATCATTCCCACCCCCTC
>NW_006408649.1:7466278-7488011 GCF_000296735.1 Chrysochloris asiatica | reverse complement strand
AGTCTAGGAGCAGAGGTCCCTGGGACCATCAATGGAAAAATGTGGAGAGCGGGACCCTACCCAGAGAAACAGTGATGCCAGAGATGGAGGCAGAGATGACGACGTGAAGAGATGGAGCAGCTGGGGACTTTAGATCCAGAGAGGGAGAGGGGCTGTGTGCTGATGACTGGGGTGCAGGCTTGTATGATGCATGGAGGGGATTGTAACCATGGCAATGAAATGATATAGAATGAATGTAAAACTAATGTTCGCCCATGTAAACTATTACATAATTCACAATAAAACATTAAAAAAACAAAAACAAAACCTCATTAAAATGTTCAAGAGCAAAGATAATAGTTTGAGGACTAAATTGTGTCTGACCCAAGTCATGGCATTTTCAGTAGCCTCATATGCATATGAAAGTTTGACAATGAATAAGGAAGACCATAGAAGAATGAATCATTTGAGCTACGGTGCTGGAGAAGAATATTGAAAGTTCCATGGACTGCCAGGGGAATCCTGGTGTGGTGCTGTGGGTTAATGTGCTGGACTGCAAAGTCAGTTTAAACTGCAAGGTTGGCATTTCAAGCTTACCAGCTACTCCTTGGAAATTCTATACAGGATTGCTATGAGTCAGAACTGACTCAAAAGTACTTAACAACAACAATGGACTGCAGGAGAACAAACAAATCTGTATTGGAAGAAGTTCAACTAGAAATGCTCCTTAAAAGCTAGAATGGTGAGACTTTGTCTCTCATACTTCAGACATGTCACCAGGAGGCACCAACTCCTGGAGAAGGACATTCTGCTTGGTAAAGTGGAAGGTCAGAGAAAAAGAGGAAGACCCTCAATGAAATGGATTTGTACAATGGCAGTAGCAATGGGCTTAATCCTAAGAACAACTGTGAGGCTCGTGCAGGATCAGACAATGTTTCCTACTATTGTGCATAGGGTTCCCATGTGTAGGACTTACTGGATGACACCTAACAACAGCGAAAAAACTAACCTCATAATTCAGCATTTTTTTTAATAGTTGAGATTTTCATATTCAGATCCTACTTCAGTGCTAAACCTCTCCTTATCCTTCCAGTCCCCTTGAAAGGGAGTTCAGACATTATAGTAATGGGTAGAAGGTTCTGTCTGCAAGACTGAGGCCCAGATAGAATCCATTTCAGGACCAAAAAGCGGAAAAGCAGATTCTCATTTAAATTCCCGACAGTGGTTACGAATTGGGCTGCAAGCTGCAAGGTCAGCAGTTCGAAACTACCAGCTGTTCCGTGGGAGAAAGATGAGGCGGTCTGCTCCCATGAAGATTTACAGCCTTGGAAACCCTGTGTAGGGTTGCTATGAGTTGGAACCGACTCCACGGCACATAACAACAACAACAACTTTCTTCCCTAGACCACTGTACATCCATTAATCCTTGGTCTTTTAAAGGTTCTACAGATGGCCCTTACTCATGGAGCATCTATTACATGGAGCCCTACTGGTGCTGTAGGTTAAGTGTTGGGTTGTTAAAAGAAAGGTCAGTGGTTTAAACCACCAGCCACTCTGTGGTAGAAAGATGAGGCTCGCTGATCTGTGAAGATTTATAGTCTCAGAAACTCCATGTAGGGTAGATAGGCATCAAAACCAACTTGCTGGCAGTTGGTGCCACATGAAAGGCCAATCTGAAAGGACTGTTGTTGAAAGAAAAGAATACAGTGGCAATAAAATATTAGACTAAGTCCCTGTCTACACTAAGCTCACAGTCAAGATTTGATGTGTTTATAGACAAAACATACTTATCTTTCAGGATAGAAATAGTCATGGTCTGCCCACATTGCTAAGAAGCCTGCTGAATTGCCTTAGTCCACAATAATGATTAATTCTTTGAGCACCTACAATGTTTTGGGTACCGTGTAAATTATGAAAAGTAGGAAGAAGTTGTGGATCCACCGACTTACTAAGTACCTTAGCCTCACTTCACAGCAAGATGCTGAATGGTTTTAAGCTGAAAAAGGTTATAGGAATGGTTACAGTTTTATTAGAAAATTTAATCCAAAACATCCTTTCTCTCACACCAGCAATAACAGTTAAGTTCAAAAATGCAGAGGATAATAAATGCTGGCGAGGATGTGGAGAGACTGGGACCCTCCTACATTGTTGGTGGTAATGCAAAATGGTCCAACCACTCTGGAAAACAATATAGCGCTTCCTCAGAAAGTTGGAATAGAAATACCATATGATCCAGCAATTCCTCTAGTTGGTATATATTACAAGAAAGATGGCCATAACACAAGTAGATATATGCACACCAATAGGAGTACTATTCACAATAGCAGAAAGACAGAGACAGCCTGAGTGCCCATCGACGGAAGAATGGATAAAACAACTTTGGTAATACACACAATGGAATGTGATGCTACATTGAAGAATAACAAGGAAGCTGTAAGCCACCACATAACATGGATGAACCTTGAGGACATTATGCTGAGTAAAATTAGTCACGAAAGGACAAATATTGCATAAGACCATAACATTATTATAAAAGCTTAAGAAAGACACCCATACTAAAATGAAAATTAAAAAAAAATCTTTGTTGATTACCAGTGTGGTTGGAGTGGGGGAGTTTGGAGGCGGTAGAGGGAGGCAACGGTAGAACACAGGATAAGGGCAGACACTTCATAGTTTGGGTGTTGGGGAGGGCAATACAAGAAGGGGAAGGGGGTGGAAGCACAAGGTAGATAGGGGATCACTGGGACAGGTTTGCATGGGCTAAATGGGACAGAGGTAAATAGTGTTGCATGCTCAACCTTGGAACAACAGGGCTCTGTGATACAGGGATCAAGGCATAGTTTGAAGAGGGGAAATAATACTAAAATGCTTGACTGTCTTATGAATATTGATTTCCCTTTCCTGTTATTGTAAAATGGACACTTGACTTGGATAGAAAGAAATGTTGGGAAACATGATTACAGAAAACTTGTAAGCCTGTCTTCAGCCTATAACTGATTGGAATACCTAAAAGGGGTTCCAGAACTTGCCCAGTGAAATAGGCCTTCTGCTGAAGCCTTTGTAGTGTATAGGACCTTAGGTGGAATCCTCAGCCCCATCCAGAACCTTCTGAGGTAGGACATTCCCACTAGAAAGTACAAGCAGACCAGCCTAGAATGCCTAGTGCGACAGAAGATACAGCTTCAAAGAATGATCAGCAGGAAAAAACAAAAACAAAAATGGCAGTATGACTGGCTACTACAAGAATAAGCAAGTTGTTCACTTGGAAGCCATCAAGGCAAACAATCAAGTTCCTTCAGGACAAACTCCCCTCTAAGATTGAAACTCAAAGGGAACACATGAGCAGGCATGTAAGCTTCCTGACGACCACATTGGTCTACTGGTGAGTGGAAGACGGGGAAAGGCAGCAATGAAGAAACGGGCTGAGTTCAACCATGTTCCATAGACTCCTGTTGATCTGCAGATGAGAGGGATAAGAGGAAGGGCTGGTTGGTCCAAAGTGTGGTGAGACCTGGGGACACCTGAGCCTATGGACAAGGACATAGCCATAGAGGGCTAGAGCTGAGAGTGAAGCATCCAGCTGATATGAAGTAAGGGGAGATGCACAAGGACTCCCAAACTTGCAGATAGTACCCATTTGATCTAGCCTCGATGGCTTGATAATCAGAACTCGACTAGAGGAAGGTTTAAAAAAATTTTTTTGATAAAGGAAATGAGGGTAAATTGCTACAATTTAATGAATTTGACCTATACTCATGGAAGTAGTAACTCTAAATAGTAACAGAGAGGAAAGGAGTGTTCACATCAAATATCAATGCTATCCCCTGTGTACACAGGGTAGATAGGAATGGGTAACTTAGACATTGGCTACTAAAATGAGGGGGCAATAAAGGCACGAAGTGACTGGCTTACAAGGTTTCAAGAGGGAGCTTAGTTAAGAGTATGGGGGGAAAGAAAGAGTCTCCACTGAATAGTTATCATCTTGTCTAGATGGGTCTGGTGAAAGGAGATGGGGATAAGATTCAGTAGTGAATAACTGTTATCATGACTAATCGCGACTGTCACAATTGTTTCAAGGGGGAGTTTAGTTTAATAGTGTGTGGGGGAAGAAACAGTCCCCACTGAATTGTTTTCATCTTGTCTAGATGTTGTTGTTAAGTGCCGTTGAGTTGATTCCAACCCATAGTGACTCTTAATGGGATTTCCAAGGAGCAGCTGGTGAGCTTGAACCTCAGACCTTGCAATTCAAATGACTTTGCAGTCTGACACATTAGCCCAGAGCGCCACACCAGGACTCCTCCTTGTCTAGATGGGTCTGGTGAAAAGAGATGGGGATAAGATTCTTATGATTCAATAGTGAGTAAATTGTTATCATGACTAATTGCGACTGTCACAATTTTAAAGGTAGAAGTTTTATAACAAAAACAGGTGAGTAAAGTTAATCTTACAGTCCAGAAACAAAGGACCCTAAGATCATCAAGGGAGAAGAGCACAAATAGAATGAGGGATCTTATCCAGAGAAGCAGCAACACCAGAGATGGAGGCAGAGATGGGGACATGGAGAGAGGGAGCAGCTAAGGACTCTAGATTCATGGGAAGAGAGGGACTAAGAGTTGGCGGCCATGAGTCAGACTTGCAGAATGTGACCTTTGGTGGTGTAAATTATTATATATGCCTGAGTATTTAAAAGAAAAGAAAAGAGAGCTTAAGTGAATAGAGAGAAATATTGTTACTTGAAGGTACATGGAGGGGATTATAATCATTGTTATGAAACAAGGTGTATGATTTGCTGAATGTAAAATTGATGATCTGCCCTGTAAACTTTCACTCAATCCACAAGAGAAACCTTAAAAATAAAATCCTTTTTAATGTTATATCTTGATAGAAGAGAGATGAAAAATAACAAAGATGAAAAATTTAAAAATCAGTCAGTGCACATTTAAATCCTTAATAAATGTTTGTGTCTATACAGTTTGTTCAACAAGTATTTTCTTGAATGGCTTCTGTTGTTAAGTTGTTAAGTGCTATTAGCTTGGTTCCAACTCATAACGACCCTGTATACGGTTTCCAACATTGCAATTCAAACCTCCCTTGCAGTCCAATGCATTAACCTGCAATGCCATACCAGGACTCTTGAATGTCTTCTAAGGTCTAGGAAAACAATGGTGAACAAAATAGATCTGGTTTTTGTGTGTTTACAGTCTTGTTGGAGAGGAAGGCATTAAATAAGGCACCACTCAAATAAGTATACGATTACAAAGTCACTCAATGTGAGAGAAAAACAAAACAGGGAAGGCGTCTCTGAGCATTATTTAAGATGAGGCTAAAGGGATTAGAGGAATCAAATAGACAATATATAGACAATAAATAACCCAACAGGAAAGGGTGTGTGTTCTGGGCCTGTCTATGTAATTGAGCTGAATTTAGGAACCAGATAACAATGATGCCTACGTCTCAGGGTTGTCATGGAGATTCAATGATTTAATGTATGTAAGTCACCTGGCCCCATGCCTAAACAAATGTTTGCTGAATCTGATCTACAGGTCCCTCCTAGACCTGGCATTCTAGGATTCCAAGTTTCTTTCTGACTTTGACCCCAGGGGGCCCCACCCTTGCTGTCAAGTGCCCAAGATCTAACAAACAGGCTGATGTGGCCTCTTTGGCTATTTGTCCAAACAAAGGAGAGTTGGAAGCAGGGCCCTTCATGGACCCATGACTCTGAGTTCCCTAGGACGCTCCTATGCTGCCTAGAATCCAAAACTTCCTCAATCAGCAAAATGAGTGCACACTCTGCTTCTCTTTGGGAAGAAAACTTTCCTACTTGTCAACATTAATGACAATAATTGTTGTTAAGCGCCATTGAGCCGGTTCCAATTCAAAGCAACTTGTATAAGGTTTCCAAGGAGTGATTGGTAAATTTGAACTGCTGGCCTTGTGATTGGTAATTCAATGCTTAGCCTACAGACACACTTAGACTTTACATGATATAATGTTAAGTGCTTTTGAGTCAGTTCTCACCCATAGCAACCCGGTATAGGGTTTCCGAGGAGTGGCTGGTGGATTTGAACTGCCGACCTTGTGGTTCAAACTGACTTTGTGGTCCAGCACCTTATCCTGCAGTGCCACACCAGGACTCAGGACAATAAAAGGAGTGCTGACCAGGACTACATGACAATAATAAGAGTCCTGGAAAACCAATTTTTTTACAATAATAATAGTCCTGAAAAAATTTATGATAATAATAACAGTCCTGAAAAAGAGACAGTAGATATTTGGAATCTTTAAAATAGAGCAAATGGTCATTTTATATTTTATATCACTTTACAATCATATGCAACTTTGTGGGATGAGCAAGTACCAAACAATGCCATTTCACAGATGATGAAACTGAGGCTCCAGGTAGGAATATGACTTGCTGAAGGTCATACAGATAACCAGTGGCTCTGACTTGGATTTCCTGATACAACCCCAGTTTTCTTTCTACTGTAGCACAGGATGTGGTCAAATTTAGAGTAGGCATTGGGGAGAGGACATGGGACAAACAGATAAATGCTTATATTCTGGCTTTTCTTTTACTTTCACACTCAGGCTTTTATTGAGTGTTGTCCTTTGCCAGACTCTACCTCACAGAGTTGGTGGCCTCTTTGATGCTGGTGTTTCAAAACTTCAAATGGAGATGAGTAAACCCAGAAGAATCAGGGTATTTCCAACAATTGCTGCAGACTTACCCTGAATCTGAGCTGTACCTGGTCAGAAGAGACTGCCTGCCAGCCCTGTGGTCATGCAGTTAACCTTTGAAATGTAATCTGATCTGCCACTATCTGGTGGTGTCTGAGCTGCAGTCTACTAAAGAAACAGTCAAACTAAAGGCTCAACTTCTTCCTTCCAGAACAAGGGGCAGAATCCGGCTGAGAGCTGAGTGTCTGTAACCTTCTTAAAACGTCCACCATCTCACCCACTGCTGGAGTTCTGCATGTCTGACTCAATACCAGTCTCCATAGCTGTGAGCTTCCAGACTCTTTGACTCCCATGTTGAAGTCAAGTGTCTCTGGGCCTTTTCAACTGCTCTGACCTTTCCTTGGAATGCTCTTTCTTCTCTGACCAGGTTAACTCCTACTCTACCTTCAGATACCAGCTTAGAGATCCCATGATCACTTTTCCTAACCTCTTATGAGTTCTTTTTTTCTTTTTGGATTGAACTCCTGGTAGTGTAGTAGATTATGCATTAGGCTGCGAATACAAGGTCAGCAGCTTGAATCCACCAGCAGCTTCACAGGAGAAAGAAGAGGTTTTTTGTTCCCATAAAGATTTATAGCCTTAGAAATGTTATACAGCAGGGGTGGGGGACCTTTTCTGCCAAGGGCCATTTAGATATTTATAACATCATTCTCAGGCCATACAAAATTGTTGTTGTTGTTAAGAGCTGTCAAGTCAGTTCCGACCCATAGTGACCCTTATAGGGGTTCCGAGGAGCAGCTGGTGAGCTTGAACTGCTGACCTTGCCGTTCAAACGACTTTGCAGTCTGGTGCAGCAACCCAATTGTCAATGTAAAAATTAGCCTGCTATATTTGGTCAAATATTTAATTAACACATCTCTAATGTGATGGCTAAGGAGTTCTGGTAGCATAGTGGTTATGAGTCAGTCTGCTAAGCTCAAGGTCAGCAGTTCAAAACTACCAGTCATTCTGCAGGAGAAAGATGAGGCTTTCTACTCCCGTAAAGATTTACAGCCTTGGAACCACTATGCAGGGTCGCTATGAGTCAGAACTGACTCTACAGTGCACAACTACTACCACCAATGTGATAGCTGGAACTGTGGTTCCCTTGGCAGGGTCAGACCAAATGGTTTCATGGGCCTAATAAGGATCTCTGGTAGCATAGTGGTTACGAATTGGGCTGCGAACCTCACAGTCCGCAGTTTGAAACTACCAGCTGCTCCGCGGGAGAAAGATGAGGCTTTCTACTCCCGTAAAGATTTACAGACTTGGAAACCCTGTACAGGGTCACTATGAGTCAGAACCGACTCCACAACACATAACAACAACAACAATATGGCCCGAAGGCTAGATGTTCCCAAACCCTGCTATACAGGGTCGCTATGAGTGGGATGCTACTCATCATATACCACCACCACCACCTAATGCAACAGAGACTTTTCTAATTAGTTCTTTGCATTACCATTAACTATGTCTAGTTCTTCATTGTTTCTGAAGCATCTAGCCCAATGTAGGCATTCAGTATTTACTTAGAGAATGAATGCAATCTTACACTTCTATACCCGCAGACACTTGCATTCAAACCTCCGTAGTCCCTGCTGGCCTTACATTGGATTCTGTTAAATCAGAACCTCTTCATGTCTCATCTCCGACCTCTCCCTAGAAGTCATACTCTCCCTGGGCTGTGCTGTTTTGACATTTAGACTGAAATACACTGTGCATTTCTAAAGTTTCTGCTTCTTGATTCTTAGTCTGGCTCTGATCCTACTAATCACCACTGTGACATGGCTAAGAGGATATCTGGATGTATAGTCCCATAAAGTGTGGTTGTGAAGACAAGATAACTATGGGTTGGGGAGTTCGAAGTGCTGGTTAACCCACAAGGATTTGCTGAAGTTTCTCTACATGGCTTCTTGTCCTTTAAGAGTTTTAAAGGGGAATAAATCAGTCCTTGACTTCAAGACTTTAGCTTGAAGAGATAGGGGTGGGAGACAGAGCTAACACAAAAGGCAATACAAGAATGAATGCCAATAATAGTATGTACTGTTAAGCACCAACTGTATATGGGACACTTAATAGTCATCATCTTTCATTTTCATAATGACCTTGCAAGTTGTTCATTAATACCATTTTTTTAAGGCTGATAAATAAAGACGAATGAACTGTCCTACATATCAGAGAATTAGAAGTCTCTGTATGAAGAATTGAAACGATTATCAGGACTGATTGTAAGGGTTGGAAATGTAAAGGTAGACGTTTTGTAGCAAAAGAAGGGGAGTGATTGACTTTGCAGTCTAGGAGCGGAGGTCCCGGGACCATCAAGGGAGAAGAGCAATGAGCAGGACCTTACCCAGAGAAGCAGTGATGCCAGAGATGGAGACAGAGAAGAAGACATGGAGAGATGGAGTGGTTGGGGACTTTAGACCCAGAGAGGGTGAGGGGCTGTGTGCTGATGACCGGTGGGGCAGGGGTGGTGGGGGTGGGCAGGCTTGCAGGGTATACCCTTTGGTTGGTTGATGATACATGGAGGGGATTGTAACCGTGGCAATGAAATGATATACGACTGGATGAATGTAAAACTAATGTTCTCCCATGTAAACTATCACATAATTCACAATAAAACATTTAAAATAAAAAGAGTTGAAATGAGACCTTACCAAGGAATAAACAGAACTGTAGTGTGATGGATTGTGTTTATACGGCCTTTCTAGTATGGCCTTATAACTCTCACCGAAAGATTGAGTTGTTGTTGTTAAGTGACATCGAGTTGGTTCTGACCCATAGCGACCTTGAACAGAGTTTCCAAGGCTGTAAATCTTTACGAGAACAGAACACCTCATCTTTCTCCCGCGGTTTCGAACTGCTGACCTTGTGGAGTGGGGCTATGCAAATACCATGGCCTGACCCAAGCCATGGTATTTCTGACAGCCTCATATGCATGTGAAAGTTAGAAAATGAATACAGAAGACCATAGAAGTATGGATGCATTTGAATTACTGTGCTGGTGAAGAATTTTGTAAGCAAATCTGTCTTGGAAGAAGTGTAGCCAGAATGCTACTTAGAAGCGAGGATGGCCAAACTTCATTTCTCATTCTTTGGACATATCTTCAAGGGGACCAGTCCCTGGAGAAGGACATCATACTTAAGAAAAGTGGAGGGTCAGCAAAAAAAGAGGAAGACCCCCAACAAGATGGATTGACAGTGGCATCAACAATGGATTCAAACATGACAACAATTGTGAAGATGGAGCAGGACCAGGTAGCATTTCATTCTGCTGTAATTAGGGTCTCTGTGAGCCAGAACCAACAACAGCAACATCCAAATGAGCAGCTTATAAACCACCAAGGGGATTAGGCAGTTTGCTAATAATACAGATAAGGTACATGATGCCCTTGTGGGACCATGCAAATAAGGTACATGGAACTCGAAATAAGAAGATTGGTCATTTTTGTCATCTCTTTAGGCTTAAAATGAACCATCCGAGATGTAGAAAGGGAGCACCTCACTATCACAAAGACAAGATGGGATTGGGGCATGCCCTTTGAACCTGGGGTACTTATACTGAGACCTCCTAGACCCAGGAGACAGAGAGGGGGCTGTAGCATTGGGGATGGCGGAAGATGGTGACAAGTAGAGGTAGAGAAACTGCAGCTGCAGAAACAAGAGAATGGCACAAGATGGTGCAGTGAGCTTCCCCACCCACAGCGCAAGTACGTGTGCTGATCCATGGAGCAAGAGAGCTGAGTACCTTTGGACGGGAGGCTTCCTGGCAGAGTATGGTGCTCTGGGCACATTGGCAGAGTTAAGAGTTTTGTAACACTTGCCTAAGCATGGCAGAGGCTGGACTGAGAGGCTGAGGGCCAGAAGAAGTGTATCTGTAGACACAGACAAAGAGGCTGCCCATTTGAAGAACTGTATCTTGAGTCCTTTCTGATCTTGAATTATAATCTGTTACTTTCCTTAAAAACTCCATAACTGTAAGTATGGTCTGTGAATTCTATGTAGCCATTGCAATGAGTTATCAAATCCAGTAGAAAGCGTGATGAAAGGGCTGGCTTGTGTCCGAATTGGTAAGATGTTGGAGAGAAGAGGTATGCCTGACCTCTGCCTCATTAAATCAGCTGTTTGCCACACCATTCTTACAGTGACTCAGTCCTTACTAAGATTGACACTTCGGGAGCCTAGTCTTAAGGGTAAGCAGTTATGATTGTCTTATGTACTCTTATCCTCTTGGGCCCTCAGATAGAATATCGGTAGGGAGGGACCCTCAACAATGTCTGTCGGGATCCTGTGCTGCTTAGAACACCTGCATTTAATTTAGGTAGTGACTCAGAAGACCCATTCCCAAAATAGGAAACACAGTCTCACACAATTTGTGACTCCCTTCTTCAAACTCTTAACAATAAATTCAAACTTCCTACTCAGACTAATGCAATTGAAAGAAGCAAGCAATGGTACTGGGAACCTCTGTTGCAAAATTAAACTGGTGCCCAAATAACATCAGAGGCTCCAAATTGACATGAAGATTATGAAGTGAGAAAAAAGCCGGAAAACAAAAAAACAACTCAGTAAGTGGAAGGGTATTTGTATGTGTGTGTGTGTTTAGTTGCTCACATTGAGAAAAAATTATCTGCAGAGGTTTTACCTTTACTTCCTCTAACCAAAAGAGATCATCTCAAGATACCCATCTCTTGGGCGGATTTGACAGCACTCTCCCTTGATGATGAGATTCTAGAAGGAGATTCTTTTCTTTTACAATTTGATATCTCCAATGCATACCATAGTAGCTGCAGAGCCAAAATTGTTACATATTTGTTCTCATTGAGTAAACACGTCTACAATTAGAAGCAGGACTTTATTCTTGGTATACTTTGATGAACACTTCAGTTATTAGAAAATTACTCTGCTTAAAACCAATACCAGCCACTCTTGTCAGATTTGGGGCAATCTGTTATCTGTGGAGTTCACTCAGTATTATTATTGTTGTTGTTAAGTGCCACCAAACACAGCTTTAACTGAGAGAAAATGTGACAGACAGAAGGGAAAGCAAAGTGGCCTGGGAGCAGCGGGCCTGGCCTCTAGCCCTCTCTCAGGACTCCCTGTGTGAGTTTGAACAAGTTACTCCCCTTATCTGGCCTGGCGGGTGATCCCTATGGTCTCTTCCTGCAGTTCACTTCTCTCTCATGAAGCACTTCCTTACTACACACAGAGCAGTGCTCTTTGAGGTCTGTCTGGCATTTCTGGAATGTCCTCTTCTCTGGTTCTGCTGTTCTTTCTCCTTAGTGTGAAGGGAGGAAAATAAAGAGGCCTATTTATACTGGTCTGGCCTAACACGTAGTACATCTCATTGCTGAGTATTTAAGACTGTTAGTGTTTCAGAGACGACCTGTGAATTGCCTGGCACCTCTCCAGGGGTGTGGAGTATGGCTCAGGCACCATCTCACACTTGACTCAAGGTGGTGTGGAGCTGCTTCTAGGATCCTTGCCTCCCCTGTCACCAGACTGCCGAGCAGGTTACTATTTCTTTCACTACAGCACTTAGGACACAGGAACTCAGACTGACTTTAGATAGATCGGTACCATGCTGAAAACGGTATCTTCTAAACAACCTCTTAGAGTTGAACAAAAGCTTGTGTATACAATAATTCATTTTCTTCTAAGAAAAACTCACCATCACCATTGACTTCTACTAATTCTGTCTCCTAGAGAGCCTTTATGACAGAGCAGAACAGCTGATTAGGATTTCTAAGACTATAAATCATTACATGAGTAACCAGTCTTATCTTTCTCCCTCAGAACAGCTGGTGGGTTTGAACTTCTGACTTTTTGGTTAGCAGCCCAATGTTTACGCCACTATACCTCCATAGCTCCTTTACAAAAGAGAGGTGAATGTCACTGTCTGTATTTTAACACAGAGCAATAGTTCCAATAGTTTTGTTTGCACAAGGCAACAAACTACTCTAGACAATCTTCAGGGATCTGCCTCTCCAATACATACAATATACTCTCCTTTTTTTTTTTTAAACTTTTTTGTGTGAATTGAGTGAAAATATAAAGAGCAGATCATCAGTTTTATGATTCAACAAATCATACAGTTCACTTCAACTCAATGATTGCAGTCCCTTCAATGTAACATCATTAATCCCACTTCTTTCTTGTGTGTTTTGTTTCCACTCCTTCCTCTGAATTTTGTCCTTAGGTACATGCTGCCCTTTTGATCGCAAATGATTGACCATTCTACTGTGTGTACACCTCACTATTGTTATTGTCCCATTTTATACTTATTTATTGTGTGGTTGAATATTGGGCCATGGGGGCAGTGAGTTCCATTCCTGACCTGAATGGTGACCAAGAGCCATAGTCTCAGTCTCTATCTGACCAGTAAATCTGGTCTTTTTCTGATGATTTTGTATATTTTATTTTTGAGAACTAACTCTATCCACAGCCATGCTTATATAAGGGAGCTTCAAAAAGTTCATGAAAAAATTAACAGTTTTTTAATTTCATTTTTCCACGACATTTTTGAAGCCTCCTTGTACATGTGACCTTGTCTGTCACCAGCTTTAGATAATAGTTGTTGTCAACCCATAGCGACCCCGTACAGAGTTTCTGAGGCTGTAAATCTTTACGGGAGCAGAAAGCCTCACCTTTCTCCCATGGAACTGCTGGTAGTTTTGAACTGCTGACCCTGAGATTAAGCAGCCCAATTCATAACCATTACACTACCAGAGCTCCTTTTAGATAATTAGGCTATCAAAGCAAAGCAAAAGACAGCTGCCATCAAGTTATTTCTGACTAATAGTGACTTCATTATGTCAGAGTACAGCCATGCTCCATAGTAGTGGTGGTGGTTATGTGCCGTGGAGTTGGTTCCAACTCAGAGACCCTGTATAATGTTATCAAGGCTGTAAATCTTTACGGGAGCAGGAAGAGGTCCAGTGTGACTGTGAAGGAGGAAGATGGTAGGGTGCAGGGGGTCTCTGTGCTGCTGCTGCAGGTGATGCTGTTGCTGCTGTGGTGAGCATGAGACTCTCACTCCGGAGGAGCTGACCATCCTTGGAGAAACACAGAAGGAGGAGAAGGAGGAGGAGGAAGACGAGGAGGAGGAGGAGAAGATCCTTCCCAGGGAAGACTATGAGAAAAGCAAGTCATGGTTATTGCAGAGAATTCATGTAAGCTATTTAGAAAAAGAAGCAGTTAGTGAAGAAAATTTATAATCCCATTGATTGGAAGATGACTACTATGAAAACCTTATTAAATTCCTTTCTGGGGAGTACGGTAGCGCTATAGGATAAACACTGAACTGCAAACCACAAGATCAGCGGTTCGAGTCCATCAGCTTCTCTGCAAAAGAAAGATGAGGTTTTATGTTCCCACAAAGATTTATAGCCTCAGAAACCCTAAATGGGGTCGCTATGAGTCAGAACCAACTATACGACACTTAATACCACCACCAACTACCTTTCAAAGTCCTTTTCCATGCTTCGTACATGCTTTTGTGCTTTTATAAGTAATAAAATTGATGTTTTACCAACTATATTATTTTAACTTGTTTTTGCCCTCCCATTTGATAATTTTTAGTATCACTAGATATTCTTCACAATATCTTTTAAAATAGATGAATACTTTTACTGTACCATGATTTATTTAATCCATCTTTATGTGCTTTTGACTTTCCTATAAGATGAACTATATAGTTATGAATATCCTTCCTTGTTCTTCCTTCTTTGTTTCCTTAGGACTCATTCCAAGAAGTGAAATTAGTCACATATATGTTTAATGCCTTTGAAAAACATGTGTCACATAGACTTTTTAAATCCTGTGTACTGGACAGTGACATATGCAGGCTCATTTTCTTTTTAACTTTTCATCATTTTTTGTTGTTAGGTGCTGTCGAGTCAGTACCAACTCATAGCAACCTTGTGCACAACAGAATGAAACACTGCCCAGTCCTGGGCCAGTCTCATAATTGTTGTCACGTTTGAGCCCACTGATGTTGCCACTTTGCCAATCCATCTCGCTGGGGTCTTCTTCTTTTTCTCTGACCCTCCATCTTACCAAACATGATATCTTTCTCCAGTGACTGGTCCCTTCTGACAATATGTCCGAAGTATGAGAGACGAAGTTTGGCCATCTTGGCCTCCAAGGAGCACTCTGGCTGCACTTCTTCCAACACAGATCTGTTTGTTCTTTCAGCAGCCCATGGCACTTTCAATATTCTCCTCCAACACCACAATTCAAATACATCAATTCTTCTACAATCTGATCTTCCTTAGTCACTTTCAAGATACCTTTTGAGATACTTTTGCTGTATAATAATTTAATTGGACTATTAGGATTTGAAATGGACTCAAACATATGAATGATTATGAAGATGCCACACAACTGGGCATTTCGGAACATTTATTCTGTTATGCAAAAAGGTTGCCCTGAGTTGAAGCTGACCCAACAGCAATTTACAACATTAGGACTTGTAGTGTTGCATGAGGCTTTTTTTTTTTTTCACTTTTATTACAAAGAATTTTAAACATATGCAAAAGTAGAAAGAATAATATATCAAGGCTTCTTCTCTTCTCATCACCCAATTTTAACAACTATTCAACTCTTACCCAATCTTGTTTCATCTATGCCCCATCCACTTTCTCTATTGTTTTAAATCAATTCCCCCATAAATAATTCAGTGTATATTTCTGAAGGAAAAGACTCTTTTTTGTTGTTGTTTTAACATAAAACAATACTGTTTTCATACCTAAAAAAATGAACAATTCCTAGATATCATCAAATATCCAGTGTTCAAATTTTCCAGTTGTATTATTTACTGTATGTGTTGTTTTTCATTTGTTTGAATCAGATTCCAAAGTGTCTCCAAAAAGAAAAAAAGACATCTTTACAGGAGCAGAAAGCCTCATGTTTTTCCTGCAGAAACGCTGGTAGTTTCAAACTGCTGACTTAGCAGCCCTACTCATAACCACTATACTACCAGAACTCTTTCCATAGAGTCTAATGTAGCAAATGTGTTTTTTTTTTTTGAAATAGGTTGCTAGGCCTTTTCTTCTGAAGTGCCTCTAGGTGGATTAAAACCGTCAACTTTCTGGTTAATAGCTGAGCATTTAACTGTTGATGTACCCAGAAACTCCAGATGATTTGACTAAAGACTGACAAACAACAAAGGACTCAAGCTGAGATCAGCAGCTTTTCTCTCTTGAAATTTTGATTTGCAATTCAGAAATGCACCTCAGTCTCTGTTAGGTACTTGAAAGGAAAGGCCCAGTAAAGCCAGGATTGGGACAACCTTGTTTGCCATATGTAAACAGAAGCAATGGAAGCTTGTCTGCGGAGCAATGGGTCAAATTGTTATGCAATAACCCCCAGAAACCACCCAGAGAGGCAGTTCTGACAGCTTCCCTGATTTTCCAGTCACTTGTGAGGACTTTTGGTTCCCTGAAATACCACTATATCTTTTTATAACAGAATGTTCTATTAGGACTTAAATTTATGTAGCACATGCCCTATTCGGGATTTTTTTTAAAAAATGTTTTTCAATGGAAAACCTGCCAGCTGCTATCTGAAGAGACTAAGACAAAAGGTCAGTGTGGAACACATCCTGAGCAGCCACACTTACTTATACAATGAACAAAAGGCAAGCTTTGACTTGGCAAAACTGGACCCTTCAAGTGATCTGCAGAGCTCTGGGAAGGGGGTGGGCCAATTTGTAGAGGAACCCCGGGGTCTTCTACAAGGGAAAGGACACTACTCCAGCCCTTTTCCCCTGATACTTGGAGGCAAGGAGAAGAGTCCCTGGATGGTGCAAATGTTAATACTCTTGGTTGCCAACCAGAATATTACAGGTTCAAGTCTACCCAGAGGCACCTTAGAAGAAAGGTATTGTGACCTATTTCTGAAAACCCTATGAAAGCCATTGAAAATCCTTTGAAGCACAACTCGACGCTGACACAAGGGATTGATACAAGTCTGAGTCAATTCGATTTCATCTGGTTTACTAGTTTATTTACCAATAAGTGAGAGTGTCCCAACCAAAGCCAGTGTCAGAGGAGGTTACTGAGGCCACTGAAATAGCTCTCATGACTGTAATAAAGAGACAGGGCCAGAGCTCACTATGGTGCCTACTTGAGACTTGTGAAGGCAACCTCTAAAAGCATCTCAGTATCCTTCCAGCATCCATTTTTCTGTACAGGTTAAGGCAAAGAGACTGGGATCTCCCATACTCTCCTACTACCCCAAGCCCACATTAGCTAGGAAACAGCATTACTGGACATAGAAAAGGACTCCACTGGCCTTCATACAAACATTGCCATCTAACACTGGTTTTACACTAAAGCAAAACAGGCCGACAGACCACTTACTCACCTAATAACTTGCTTACATTAGTATAGGTGAGACTTTGTGACCATAAAAAAGAACCCTGTCCAAGATAAGTCGTGGGAATGGGGTGGGGTTGCTGAACCCAGACCCAGGTCTCTCAGACTCAAAATCAGTTGTTGTTGTTAAGTGTCATCAAGTTGGTACCAACTCATTCACAACAGAACAAAATACTGCCAGGTCCTGCATCAACCTCACAATCGTTGCTACTCCTGAGCCCATTGCTGCTGCCACTGTGCCTACCCATCTCATTGGGGTCTTCCTCTTTTTCTCCAACCCTCCACTTTACCAAACATGGCATCCTTTTCCTACGACTGGTCCCTCCTGATAATATGTCTAAAGTATGAGAGATTAAGTCTGGCCATCCTGGCTTCCAAGGAACACTCTAGCTGTACTTCTTCCAACACAAATCTGTTTGCTCTATTGGCAGTCCATGGTACTTTTAATATTCTCCTCCAACACCATAACTCAAATGCATCAGTTTTTCTACTGTCTTCTTTATTCAACGTCCAACTTTCACATGCATACAAGGTTACTGAAAATACCATAGCATGAGTCAGGCACACCTTAGTCCTCAAATTGACACCTTTGCTCCTCAACACTTTAAAGAGGTCTTGTGCAACAGATTTGCCCAATGCAATACCTTGTTTGATTTCTTGACTGCTGCTTCCATGAGTGTTGATGGTTGATCTGAACAAAATGAAGTCGTTGACAGCTGTAACATTTTCTCCACTTATCTGGATGTTGTTTATTGGCCCAGTGGTAAGGATTTTTGTTTTCTTTACATTGAGGTGTAACCCATTCTGAAGACTGTGGTCTTTGATCTTTATCAGTAAATATTTTAAGTCCTCTTCACTTTCAGTAAGTAAGTTATATCATCTGCATAGCTCAGGTTGTTAATGAATCTTCCTCCAATCCTGATGCCATATTTTCCTACATATAATCCACCTTCTGGGATTATTTGCTCAGCATTCAGAATGAATAAGTATGGTGAAAGAATACAACCCTGGCACACATCTTTCCTAATTTTAAACCATTTAGTGTTCCCTTGTTCTCAGACAACTGCTTCCTGGTCTATGCAGAGTTTCCTCATGACCACAATTAAGTGTTCCAGAATGCTCATTCTCCACAATGTTGTCCATAGCTTGTCATGATCCACACAATCAAAAATGTTTGTTTAGTCAATTAAGCACAGGTAAAAAACTTTCTGGTATCCTCTACTTTCATCAAAATCCATCTGATGTCAGCAATGATATCCCTCGTTCCACGTCCTCTTCTGAATCTGGCTTGAACTCTGTCAGTTCTTTGTCAGTGTACTATTGCACTGTTTTTGTATTATCTGTAGCAAAATTTTACTTTCATGCTATAATAATGATACTGCCTGATAATTTCCACATTCTGTTGGGTCATCTCTTTCTGGAATGGGCACAAATATGGATCTCTTCCAGTCAGTTGGCCAGATAATTGTCTTCCAAATTTCTTGGCATAGAGGAGTGAGTAACTCAAGTGCCACATCAGTTTGTTGAAATATTCCAATTTGAATTCCATTAATTCCCTGTGTCTTTTTCTTTGCCAATATGTTCAATACCCATTGTTGGACTTCTTCCTTTAGTATCATTGGCTGTTGATCATATGCTACCTCTTGAAATGCTTTAGCACTGACTATTTCTTTTTGGTACATGACTCTGTGTATTTCTACCATCATTCAATAGTTTGCCCATTGTTGTTGTTGTTAATTGCCTTTTAGTTGGTTCCAGCTCACAGAGACCCAGTATAGGGTTTCTAAGGCACAGCTGGTGAATTTGATCTGCTGACCTTGTGGTTCAAACCGACCTTGTGGTCCAGTGCATTATCCCACAACACCACACCAAGACTCCATTTTACCCATAGAATTCTTCAATATTGCAAGTTGAAGACTGAATTTTTTCTTCATTTCCCTCAGCTTAAGAACTGCTTAGTATGTGCTTTCCTTTTGGTTTTCTAACACCAGGTCTTTACACATTTAGAAATAACCTGACTTTGATTCTTGTGCTGACCTGTGAAATTTTCTCTTCAGTTCTTTTACCTCCTCATTTCTTCCTTTTACTTTAGCATTGCTATGCTGTAGACAAAGTTTCAGAGTCTCTTCTGACATACATTTTGTTATTTTCCTTCTTTCTTGTCTTCTTAATGATCTTTTACTTCCTGTATTATGTTCTTGATGTCATCCCACAACACTCTGGTCTTCAGTCTTTTGTGTCTAATGAATCAAATCTGTTCTTCAGATGATCTTTAAATTCAGGTGGGATATAGTCAACACCATATTTTGGCTCTCATGGACTTGTTTTAATTGTCTTAAGTTTCAGCCTGAACTTGGTTGTGAGTAACTAATGGTCTGTTCCACAATCTGCCCCTGACCTTGTTTTGGCTGATATGGAAAATTTCCCCCATCTCTTTCCACAGATGTAGTAGTTCAACTTGATTTCTGTGTATTCCATCTGGTTAGAGCCATATGTACAGTCGTCTCTTATGTTGTTTAAAAAAGGTATTTGCAATGAAGAAGTCATTGTTTGTTCAAAATTCTATCATGCCATCCCCAGCATCATTTCTATCACCATAGCCATATTTTACAACTACTGATCCTTCCTCTTTGTTTCCAACCTTTGCATTCCAATCACCAATATTTATCAATACATCTTGATCGCATGTTTCATCAATTTCATACAGAAGAAATTGGTAGAATTCTTCAGTTTTATCATCATTGGCTTTAGTGATTGGTGTGTAAGTTTGAATAATAGTGATATTAACTGGTCTTCCTTGTAGGCATATGGATATTATCCTATCACAGACAGTGTTGTATTTCAAGACAGATCTTGATATGTTCTTTTTGATGATGAATGTGATGCCATTCCTCTTCAATTTGTCATTCCTAGCATAGTAAACCATGTGACTGTCAGATTCAAAATGGTCAATACCAGTCCATTTCATCTCACTAATGCCTTTTCACTTTATTCCTTCTCTATGATGTTGTTGTTGTTGTTATGTGCCATCGAGTCGGTTCCGACCCATAGCGACCCTGTATAGGGTTTCCGAGGGTGTAAATCTTTACGGGAGTAGAAAGCCTCATCTTTCTCCCATGGAGCAGCTGGTAGTTTCGAACCGCTGACCTTAAGGTTCGCAGCCCGATTCGTAACCACTACGCTACCAGAGCTCCTCTATGATGGTTCTATGAAAAAGAAAATACACCTGAAAAAAGTCCTTATGAAAAATTTCCCAGAAAAAAAATCACTGTCATAAATATGTACAATAAGCAAAATGCTCACAGAGAACAATTCTTGTACTTGCAATATTATAAAGTAATAAACTCTAACCCAAACATGAAGCTAATTCTAATCCTAACTTGAACACTAACTCTATCCCTAAGCTAAACCCAAATGCCGGTCTGTGTGCTCCCTTTTTACTCTTTTGACATAATCTTTTGATGCACATAGGTTTCTAAATTTTAGGAGGTCCCAGTCTTCTATTTTGTCTTCTACTGTTTGTGCGGTTTTTATAATGTTTGATAGTGTATGTATGCCATGTATTAGAGCCCCTAAGTTTGTCCCTATATTTTCATTGATGATCTTCATAATTCCAGGTTTTATATTTAGGTCTTTAATTCATGTTGAGTTTGTTTTTCTGTGTGGTCTGATATTTGGATCTTGTTTCATTCTTCTGCAAATAGATATCCAGTTTTTCCAGCACCATTTGAAGAGACTATCTCTTCCCCATTTAATATATTTTAGCCCTTTGTCAAATATCAGTTGACCATATGTGTATGGATTTACTATTGGGTTCTCAATTCTTTTGCATTGATCTATGTATCTTTTGTTGTACGAGTGCCAGGCTGTTTTGATCACTGTGGCTGGGTAGCATATTTTGAGATCATGGAGTGAGAGGCCTCCAACTTTGTTCTTCTTCTTAAGCAGCATATTGCTTATCCAAGGTCTCTTTCCTTTCCATATAAAGTTCATGATCTTTTTTCCATCTCTTTAAAGAATAAAATTGGAATCTAGATTAGGATTGGATTATATCTATAGATTGCTTTGGGTGGTATTGACATATTTGCAGAGTTAAGTCTTCATATCCAGGACTGTTGTATATTCTTCCATTTTTGTGAGTCTCTTTTGGTTTCTTGTAGTCATGTTTTCTAGTTTTCTTTGTATAGATCTTTTATTTCTCTGGTTAGTTTTAGTCCTAAGCATTTCATCTTTTGAATGGCTATTATAAATGGTAATGTTTTCCTAATTTCCTTTTCAGAGCTGTCCTTATTAGTATAGAGGAATCCAACAGATTTTTGTGTATTGATCTTGTATCCTGCCACTTTGCTGAATCTTTCAATGAGTTCCAAAATTTTTCTTGCTGAGACTTTGGGATTTTCTATGTATAAGATCATATCTACAAATAGAGTTTTACTTCCTCTTTGCCAATTTAGATGCCTTTAATTTCCCTGTCTTGCCTTATAACTCTGGCTAAGACTTCCAACACAACATTGAATTGTTGTTGTTGTTAGGTGCCATCGAGTCAGTACCGACCCATAGCAACCTTATGCACAGCAGAATGAAACACTGCCTGATCCTGGGCCAACCTCACTACTGTTGCCACGCTTGAGTCCATTGATGCTGCCACTTGGCCATTC
>NW_006408649.1:7417635-7462125 GCF_000296735.1 Chrysochloris asiatica | reverse complement strand
AAAAAAAAAAAAAAAAAGGATAAGTGTTGGATTTTGTCAAATGCCTTTTCTGCATCAATCAATATTATTGTGTGATTCTTTTTATTTTTTTCATTTATATAATGGGTTATATTGATTGTTTTCTAATATTGAGACATTCTTACGTCCCTTATATGAATCCCACTTGGTCATGATGTATTATTTTATTTTATTTTTTTAAGATTTTTTTAGTGTGAATTGTGTGATAGTTTACCTGGGAGAACATTATCTTCATATTCATCCTATCATATTTCATTTCATTGTAATGATTACAATCCCCAGCATACAACATCAAACAACCAAAGGGTACACCCTGCATGCCCACCCCCAGCCATCATCACACAGCCCCTTTCCCTTCCTGAATCTAGAGTCCCCAGCAGCTCCCTCTTTCCATGTCATCATCTTAGCCTCCATCTCTGGTGTCACTGCTCCTCTGGGTAGGGTCCCCCACTTTGCTTTTCTCCCTTGATGGTTCCAGGGACCTCCACCCCCAGAACTCAAAATCAACCACTCCCTCCTTTTTGCTGCAAAATGTCTACCTTTGCCTTTTCAACACTCACAGTCAGTCCTGATAGCAATCATTCCCTACTGAACCTCAAGAGTCTGATCCCCGTCACCTTTCATCAACCCCGTCCAGACAGGTTGGAAACCACTCAGTGGAGAATCTACTTTTCCCCATACCCTCTGGTACTAGGTTTCCTATTGAAAATTTGTAAGCCAGTCACTTCTTGCCTTTGTAGCCTCCCCATTTTGGGTAGCCAATGTCTAAGTTGCCCATCCTTGTCGACCCTGTATACCAAGGGGGTGGGATGTGTTTTTTTTGTTTTTTTGATATGCTGTTGAATTATGTTGACTAAGATTTTGTTGTGAATTTTTGCATCTATGTTAATGAAAGCTATTGCCAGACCCACATCTTAAGAAGATCCCTAGTACCTTTAGGAAGAACTGGGCCAGAATCACCACCCCACAAACTCCTGCAGTACAGATCCATAGACCTCTGAAAGTAATCTTTTCTTGGTTCGGTCACTAGCTCCTTATATGACCTTGGTTTTAATGCTCACATTTATTGCTTTATAAACAAAAGAGTTGGGCTAATAATATCTAAGGCCCTTCCAATTTTGATCTGTGGTGGGATTAGCTGTTCCTTTCAAAAATATGATAAAGGACTGTAGAGGAGTGGCAAGTGATTGCTAATGGACATGAGATTTCTTTGAGAGGTGATGAAAACATGCATTTTGGAATTAGACAGTGATGATGGTTGTGTAACTCTGAGACTATTAAAATAAACCCCACTGAACTGTACACTTTTAGAGTAAATGTGAAGTCATGTGACTTATGTCTCAATGAAGCTGTTATTATTAATCCTAATAAAATTAGATTCTTTTATACCTCAAAGACATATGGCTTCCCTGTAGAAAGTCTCTCATTCTGACCCACTATTGAGTCTTTGTCCTTGTCCTGTATGTCATGGATTCTCTTCATAGGGCTATTAGGAAGCTTACATGGGGCAATGGGTAGGAAGTCATTTGCAAAGGACTAAGTCAGATTTGGTCAAGTGGAAAAATCTGTAAAAAGTCACACCTCACAGATGCCATCCTAAATATCTCTTCTGGAGTTGTTCCCCTACCTCTCAGATGCCCCTCAACCTACTAGCCCCTTACCCTGAGCTAGTCACCTCAGGTAATCATAGCATTTGAAAGAAGCAAGTAAAGCTTACATTTCTTTACAGTGCCAACTGCAGTCTGGAGGATTTTTTAGGCTATCTGTTCTAAAAGAATGCAAAGAAGAAGAAGAAAAAAATAGATAAATGCAGTTCTAGTCACTGAGTCACTTGATACCGATACCTGGCAGTGTTGTCCTGGGGAATTCCTACTATTTCCAATCCCCGTTCAGACCTCTCCTGGTCCAGGAATCTTCTCTGACCTTCTAGGCTGACTTCTCCCAGGCTCCCATGGAGATATTCAGTAATATTTATTGAATGAACAATTGTTGCCCAAGCTTAGAATTGTTCAAAAAGAACATTTAAGGACATGAGAACATTTAAGGAAATAAAGTATGAAAACTTGGCCTGTTGAAAACCAAACTCACTTTCTGATTAGTTGTTGCCTGACTTCCCTGAAGAACTGTGTGTTCCTCCTCATACTGTCAGGTTGCAAACATTTATGACCCATTTAACTGTGCTCAGAGTTCAAAGCCACCCAGAAACAGCTATGTGGGTTTGATGGTCATCTCAGGGATGGGATGTTTGATGTGCCATGAGTTGAAATGCTCCCCACTCCTATTGTTTTTATTATAAGTTTGCCTATTAAGTAGACAAAATTCATCAAACAATTAGAGCCAAGCTGGAGTTTCTGGGTTGAGTGACAAAGCATAAATATTTCCCTTTCTAAGACACTCTGAACTCTCTGTAATATTTCTGTGGCTGTCAGTCTCCTATTCACAAAAATAAACCCAGGCTAAACTAAGCTCTCCTTCCTCCCTTTGCTTTTTCAAGCCTTGGGGTGTCTGAAATAGCTGTGGTTTTTTTAACAGTACGTGGTAGCATTGTCTGCTGTGATAAATGGACCCTTTCCCCAAAATGGCTCTTAGACCTTCCAGAAACACTCTTCTGAGTTCTGTGATGAAGAGGAGTCTAAGGAAGACCTGTGGTGATTGGGTTGGAGTCTGTCTGGCCCTAGGCTGGCTTGTTCTCTTTAGAAGTGGAATGAAGGATGGATTTTAGAATCAGATTGAGAACCCGTTTACTAGCTGTTATTTTTAGTTGCTATCAAGTCCTGTTGATTCTGACTCATGGAAACCCCTTGTGTGCAGAGGGGAACTATTCCATGGAGTTTCCTTGTTTGTAATTTTATTGAAGCAGATTGCCAGGCTTAT
The DNA here is from genome assembly GCF_000296735.1 of Chrysochloris asiatica. NCBI lineage: Eukaryota > Metazoa > Chordata > Mammalia > Afrosoricida > Chrysochloridae > Chrysochloris > Chrysochloris asiatica. The sequence goes on along the minus strand of NW_006408649.1, from coordinate 7,459,233 downwards.
TTTCCATGGTATTGCTAGGTGGGGCAAGTTCTTTTACCTCTCTGAGCATCCGTTTTTCTAACCTTATTTGGTTGAGCCGAGGAATAATGAGATAATAGAGCAAACCTTTAATAAATGGTAACTTATGATTATTTGCCTTCTTGCCCAAGAATGTAAAAATGCAGTCCCTGCTGCTCTTGCCACCTATTGCCTTTCACCCACAGGGATTTCCTATCACTGTCTTCCCCTGAGTTCTAGGAAGAAAGCTCAGAGAGGTTGGTAACCCATCCCCTGTCCTGCCTCCTGTCTACTTCCTGACTTAAGCTCAGTGAGTCACTCACTCACACCTTTGTTCAATACACATGAATTGGGCATATACTGTCCTTCTGAGACTGCATTAGGTCACAAGGAATGTAAACATATGTGAGACATTGTCCCTGCCTTAAGTCTACAGATCACTGCAGGACACGAATAATCCTAACAAATCTATTATGTACACTGGGAATACAGAATGGCCCAGGACGAGGGGAGGCCTAACGTTTACCTGAGGCTTCTGAAAGGCTCTATGTGAGGAATCTTAGCTATGAAGCTCCCCAGAGACTGTGGGGTTACTTCACTTACAGCCAGGCTGCAAACATTGTAGCTCATTTAACCATGCCAAGGGCTTGTATAAAACTGGAGCTCTGAAATAAAAGGAGAAATGACATTTTAGGGAGGAAAACCTTAACCTCAAAGGCATGGTGGGCTCCAAAAGCTATGATTGTTTAGAGAAAAGTAAAGATTCTGATATAGCACCAGTAATAAAGGGTATGGAATGAGAAGTTGAAGGAGCTCTGGTAGCGTAGTAGTTACAAGTTGGGCTACTAACCTCAAAGTCAGCAGTACGAAACTATCAGCCGTTCCGTAGGAGAAATATGAGACTTTCTGCTCCTATAAATATTTACAGCCTTGGAAACTATACAGGTTCGCCATGAGTTGAAACCAACTCCACAACACAGTGAGAAGTTGTTGTTACTGTTGTTTTAAATGCTTTCAAGTCAGTTCTTACTTATAGCGACCTTGTATAGAGTTTCCGAGGAGCAGCTGGTGGATTCGAATCTCCAGCTCTTTAGGTTAGCAGTCCAGTACTTATCCTATAGTGCCAAACCAGGACTCTGTGTCTGTAGTGGTAAGAGAGGCAGATACATTGGGAAAGTTCAAAAGGCAAGACTTTGAACCTTGGCTTGGCTTAAACCTTAAGCCTCAAGTGGAACCATGGCTCACTTGAGGTTTAACTATGGAGTCTTTAGGGGTTCCTGGCTTTCTCATCAAGCATGTATTGTCAGTTGACCATCCTCAGAGCCATTAGAAAAGGAACTCACAGAGTTCTGGATTTCACACATGACTAAAAATGGCTTACAAAAATGAAGAGAACTGCACTAGCTTTAATAACTTTAAAATTTTTTAAACATTGTGGTATGTATATAAAGCAAAACATCTGCCAATTCAACTTTTTAAAAAAACTTTTTTTACTGTGAATTGAGTGAAGGTTTATAGACGAGAGCATCAGTTTTACATTCAATAAATCACACACTTTGTTTCATCTCATTGATTACAATCCCCTCCCTGCAACAATAGTTATCCTACTTCCTCCCTGTGGTTCCCCATTTGCATCTCATATTTCACAAATAAATAAAGCAAAAATATTTGATGCACACATACAAAACAAAAAATATATATTCATTTAAATGTTCCAAGGGCATATTCTGCAAGCCATCCTCCTGGCACAGGCACACAGCCTTACTCTTTACTCAGTCCATGGGCCTAAAACCTGCAGCTGCTCTGTCTCTCCATGCCATCACCTCTGCCCCCATCTCTGCTGTCACCATTTTTCTAGGTAGGGACCTCACAGTCCACTCATCTCATGCTCTTTCTTCTTGATGGTCCTGGGATCATCTGCTCCTGAAATGGAAGATTATCTACTCCCCCCCCCTTTTAATTACATATCTTCTACAGTTACAGTTAATTGTACATGACTGATAATCATGATTTTTTTTGCAGGTCTTTCTTTCAATAAGAATCTTCTGTTCTCCCAACAATTCTGGGTTGGTCTACATGTCTTTTCCAATGTGAATTTCCCAACTCAGAAGGTTCTGGCTGGGGCCCAGGATTCCACATAAGGCCCTGTACTCTATAGAGGCTTAACAAGAAGCCTATTTACCCAGACAAATTCTAACTCCCCTTTTAGCAAAACCAATCAGTTATAGGCTGAAGGTGGGTTTATAAGCTTTCTGTAATCATAATTCCCAATATTAATTTCTATCACAAATAAATGTCTGTTTTACAGTAGGAGGCAGGGGAGACCAATATTCACAAGAGAGTCAAATACCTAAGCCTTTTTTTCCCTCTCCTTTACCCACTCAGACTATGTATTAGTCCCTGTTCACTGAACACAGCCCTTGCAAGGTTGTGTATAAATCACTATTTACCTCTATCCCATTTAGCCCATGCATAGCCACCTGTGTTTTCCACTATGTGTATTGTTCATCTGCCACCTTCCCTCCTCTTGTTATTGCCCACTCCTTCCTTATATGTTACCCTCCCTGACACCTGAACTAACATGTGTCTGCCCTCTTTAACCTGTGAATTACTTTCCATTTCCTCCCACCCATGGCAAACATCAAAGAATGCTTCCTATAGTATGAAAATCTTTTCCTAAGCTTTTTCAATAATGGTCTCATGTACTATTTGTCCTTTTGTGATTGACTAATTTCACTCAGCATAATGACCTCCAGGTTCATCCTTGTTATGAGGTGTTTTGCAGATTCATCTTTAGTTTTCAAGGTAGCATAGTATTCCATTGTGTGTATGTACCAAAGTTTGTTTATCCATTCTTCCATCGATGGGCATTTAGGTTGTCTCCATCTTTTTGCTATTGTAAATAGTGCTGCAATGAACATTGATGTGCATCTATCTACTTATGTCCTGGCTCACATTTCTTGTGGCTATATACCCAGTAGAGGGATTGCTGGATCATAAGGTATTTCTGAGAAAGTGCCATACCATTTTCCAGAGTGGTTGAACCCTTTTCCAGTGCTACTAGCAATGTAGAAGGATCCCAGTCTCTCCACAACCTTGACACCATTTGTTGGTGTTTTTTTTTGTTTTGTTTTGTTTTTTAACTTTGCTGTTAATGCTGGTGTGAGATGATATCTCATTGTTGTTTTGATTTGCATCTCTTTAATGGGAATTGACTCAATGGAACTTAAAAACAACAACAACAATGTGCTGCGGGTTAATGCGCAGGATTGCAAAGTTGGTTTGAGCTGAAAGGTTGGTGGTTCAAGCTCAGCAGGTGCTCCTTGGAAATCCTATACAGGATCACTATGGGTCAGAACTGACTAGATGGTACTTAACAACAACAACAAATGACTAATGAAAGGAGCTGTGGTAGTGAAGTGGTTACAAATTGGGCTGTTAACTTCAGGGTCAGCAGTTCGAAACTACCAGTTGTTCCATGGGAGAAAGATGAGGCTTTCTGTTCCCATAAAGGTTTACAGCCTCGGAAACCCTGTACAGGTTGCTATTAGTTGGAACCGACTCCATGGCACATAACAACAACAACAACAACAAATGACTAATGAAGGAGTCCTGGTGTGGTGCTGTGAGTTAATGTGGTGAACTGTAAAGTTGGTTTAAACCACAAGGTCGGTGGTTCAAGCTCACCAGCCACTCCTTGGAAACCCTATACAGGGTCACTATGGGTCATAACCGACTTGATGGCACTTAACATAACAACAAGAATGACTAATGATTGTGAACATTTCTTTATATGTTTTTGGCTGCCTGAGTGTCTTAAGTGGTGAAGTGTTGGTTCACGTCCTGTGCCCTTTTTTAACTGGCAGTTCAATATCTTTAACATGTGTGATTCAGTGACATTTACATTTTTCCTCTTGTTGTGTGACTATCAACACTGTTTCCAAATGATTCTATCACCCTTAGCAGAAGCTCAGTGTCCTCTAAGCAAAGACTTCTTCCTCTCTCCCTCCTGCCCTTGATAACCACTAACAAACTCCATCTCTATATGTTCGCCTGTTCTAGATGTTTTGTATGAGTGGGGACAACTTTTTAATTTGCCATAAGAGGGCAATAAAACAACTTCCAGAGTTATCATTTAAAAAAAAAAAAGCATTATTTTAAAAAATAAAAACAGTAAATGAATTTAGTTGGGTTTAAAAAACAAACAAAAACTCCTACATCATCCTAATTTTTCTAATTTTGCCTCATGCCAAAATCTTATTTTTATGTCCTGGCTATAGCCCCTGGAGCAGGATTTGGAAATTACTGAATTACAGGACTAGATAATGGCTTACAAGTTTCAGAGGCAACACAAAACTGAAATCCTAGGAACCAAACTAACTTGTTTATGTACACCCTTGTTTCTCTGCCAAATTATCTTCCTGGGCTAAATGCAACTTGGTTCAAAGGGTCAAGAGGAAAACTGATATCCTTTCTTACCACCCTTTAGCTTAGCAAATCAAGATTCAGCTCTCCAAACATGTTCACAAAGCCTATTGGACTATATGTACTCAGGTAAATTGAAGCACTTAACTTCTTGCTAAGGCCCAGCCACAGCTTGGTCGTTAGAATATCTCCTCTGCGTTTTCCTTCCATTCAGCTCTGACATAGTAACAGGTACTTACAGTAGGATATAAAGGAGCTTTGTGGTGTTAGAGATGGAAAATAAGGTAGTAGAAATAAGCAAGGATGTTGTTGGTAAGTTCTGAATCAGAGTAACCCTGTACAAGGCTACCAAGGAGCAGCTTGTAGGTTTGAAGCACTGACCTTGAAGATAGCAATCCAGTGCTTATCCTATAGCACCAAAAGGAGCAGGGTGAGCAGTAACCTGAGAGGAAGCCCAGTAACTAACTGTTGTTGTTGCTATGTGCCGTGGAGTCGGTTCCGACTCATAGTGACCCTGTACAGGGTTTCCGAGGCTGTAAATCTTTATGGGAGCAGAGAGCCTCATCTTTCTCCGGCGAAACAGCTGGTAGTTTTGAACTGCTGACCCTGAGGTTCGCAGCCTGATTCATAAACCACTAAGCTACCAAAGCTCCTTAGTAAAGGGTGTACCTATTTTTCCTGCTTGTATGCATGAACCAACATGCTCTAAGAGACCTTCTGGCACTAACATTTTGTAGTCCAGCCATCATAAGCACTGACTTCTCCAAAAGGGCCCTGAGTCTGAGTTTGAATCTAAGTCTCTTGGCAACTAAAACAAAGGGAGGAACATATTGGGTTACACAGTTTTCATTTTTCTGACAAAAGAATGCATATGAATTGATTTGCAAGAGTCCAGCATTTTCCTGGAATATGATTCCTGTTCTCCAGAGTGTCACTATAAAAGAGACACTGGGTAATGGAACAGATCATGGCTTCTACCACAGTATTGCAACAGACCCTAAAACACTATTAAACAGATGATGCTTGTACGGCATTTCCAAAAAGGCAGAGGCCACCTGAAACAACATAACTCAAGGAGACATTTCTGCCTTTTATGTCCACGAACTCTTAGAACAAGTACAGGAAGAACCTAATGAGAATATTGCTTCACCTATATCTCAGAACCACAGCAAAGGCCGTTTGGCAACTTTACAGCAAGGGCTCAATATCTTTGTTAATGAATGGTTTTGTGAATGGCTGACATTTTTACACACACATATTCATATATGCAAAGCTATTGTTACTGTGTACCATAGAATTGATTCCAACTCATAGCAGCCCAGAGTAGACTGGCCCCCATTCTTTAAATGTATGATTTTAATGGCCATACTAGGTATTATTATTTTTTAAAATATTTCTCAAATTGTTAGGTGAAAATGCTATCTTGATTTTTAAAACCTTATTTTGGTTTATTTTGTTTATCAGATGTGGTAGAAAAATAATGACTCCAAAAGATGTCTAAATCCTGTTTCCCAGGACCTCTGAGTACATTACCTTGTATGGCAAAGGGTCCTTGTAGACATGATTAAGTAAGGATCTTGAGATTAGAAGATTATCCCTGCTTATTCAGATGGGTACAGTGTAGCCACAAGAGTCCTTTCAAGAGGATCAGAGCCAGATTCGATAGCAGATATAATCCTACTTTGGTGAGTAGCATCTGAAATCATAAAAGCTCATGAGCAGCCATCTAAGGTTCAGCATTGGTCACTTCATTTGTAGAAGAAAGAAGAGTGATGAGAACGGAAGAGGCTTGAAATCAATTAGTCCAACAGACTAATGGAACATGTGAACATCAGTTTCCATGACTCTGGGACCAGAAGAACTATGATGGTACTCAGCTACTACCAACTGCTGAAAGGGATCACATTAGAAAGTTCTGGATAGAGAGGCAGAAATGTGGAACAAAACTCAGAATCTGAAAAAAAAAGACCTGGCTTACTGATCAGAAAGAGACTTTAAGAACCTGAGACTATGGCTCTTGATCACTCTTCAGGTCTGAAAAGAAACTCAACCTTGTAGTACAATTTTCAGCCAAAGAGTAAATAGTATATAAGAGGGACAACAATACTACTAAGGTATGCTCATCATGTAACAGACAATCATCCAAAATCAAAAGGGCAACATTTACCTGAGGACAATGTTGAGAAGGGCTGGGAAGGAGGGTGGAATGGTAATAACTGCAGGGAGGAAGCGGGACAACTGTTGCTGAATGGAAGGAATTGCAATCACTAAGATGAAATTAAGTGTATGATTTGTTGAATGCAAAACTAATGATCTTGTTTGTAAACCTCACTCAGTTTACAATAAAAAGTTGAAAAAAAGAGAGAGAAGAAAAGAAAAAGCAGATGTGACAACAAAAGTAAGAAGCTGAAATAACACAAAGAAGGGGCCATGAGCCAAAGAATGTTGGTGCTTTTTAGAAACAAGAAAACGAATTCTCTCCTAAGTGCCTCCAGAATGAACCAGCCATGCCAGTGCCTAGATTTTAGCCCCATGAGATTGAGTTTGAACTTCTGGCGTCCAGACCATAATAGAACAAATGTGATGTTTTAAGCCACTAACTCTGTGGTAATTTGTTATATCAGTAATAGGAAACTAATACACTAGAACATATAAAATACTTAAAGAACTCCCACAAATCAAAATGAAAAGACAGATAAACCATTAGAAATGTCTAAAGGATATGTTCAGGTAAGAAAGTTGAACATATCCTTTATTAAAGGACATAAATTTGGCCATTAAGCATATGAAAAGATTCTCAACCTCAGCTGTAATTAAGGAAATGATGACTATCAGAATGACTAAAAATTTTAAATCTGATAATACCAAGTATTGACAAGGATGCAGAACACCACAAACTTTCATACATTCTTGGTGAGACTATGAATGGATACACTTTGGAAACCAATTTGACATAGTCTACAAAAGTTGAAGGTGTGTATACCCAATAGTCAGTAATTTTACTCTTAAATGCATATCCATCCAAAATGGGTCCATACCAAGAGACACACGGGAATATTCATAGAGGTGTTTGTTATTCATAAGAACTCCAAAGCCAAAATTCCAACAAGAGTACAATGGATGAAAATAATCATGGTTTAGTCACACAATGCAACAAGAAAAATCAAAGAACTTCAGCTTAAGGAACAACATATGAATTCACACAAGTATGATGTGGAGCAAAAGAAAGCAGACACTAGAGAATAAATACATTATATTCCATTTATAAACAGTTAAAAAAAAAACAAACAGTCAAATATAAGGTATAATGTTAGAATCAGGATAAGTGATTACTTTGGGGACAATTAAAGTAGAAATGATTGGAAAGAGACATAAGACATTTAGCATTCTGGCAATGTTACATGGAGACTGACGAAGCAATACATTCATTTTGTGTTCTTTTCCATATGTATATTATCTACTTCACAGGAAAAATTCAAAAACATCAATGGATTTAAAAATATATACTGTTTATTTTGTTGTTAAGTACCGTGGAGTTGGTTCCGACTCATAGCAACCCTGTACAAGGTTTCCGAGGCTGCAAATCTTTACCAGAGCAGAAAGCCTCATCTTTCTCCCATGGAACGCTGATAGTTTCGAACTGCTGACGTTGCGGTTGGCAGTCCAACTTGTAACCACTATGCTACCAGAGCTCCTACTGTTTCCCAAGTTATTGATAGCTCAAACCCATTGCTGTCAAGTTGATCTAGTTTTTTCCTTAGCTTATTTTTTAGCTTAATGGTTTAAAAATAAATGCGGTTTTCTAATCATTGCAACAAAAATATTTTCAGTAAAGTCATTCCTTTTGTATCTTTGGAGACCCCATGTTGCAGTTAGAAAGCTCTACTGCATACAAGGTAGCTGTTGGGTTTATCTTTCTGTCATTTAAACTTAAAACAGAAATCATTAATTACACAAAGAAGACCAGGCAAAAAATTATTGATGTTTCTTCAAAACCATCAAGGACATAAGCTCTTATTTGAGTGAAGGAGAAAAAGAAATTAAGAACTATTTCTTGATAAGAGGACCCTGGTGTATGCGTACTTTGCTCCCCTCTTGGCTCACAATCATGATTAAAAAACCTAAGAAGATTCCTGCAGTAAAACAATGTGATTCTGTCTTTAGTAATACAATATAGTCTACAATGATTTTACCAGGTAAATGTTTGTTTATTTGTTTTCTCATAAAGCATACATTAAAAATCTTACAAAATTAGTGTTACGTGAAACCCACATTAGGAAACATTTAATTCATTTGTTCTTCTAATTTTACAGTTAGAGAAAATGAGGGGAAATGACTAGTCCTAGGTCAGATGGTTAATTATACTCAAAGCTTCCCCATCTGCCATGCCTAGGCTGCATTGAAATGAGGAATTGCTCAGACAGTAGGCATACTTACTTATTAGTCATACTCACCTTTTCTTGTAGCTTTACAAATTGAGAAAGAGAATAACGTTAAAAAGCATCCAGGTAATCAACTTCCAGCTTAAAAAATAAGATATTTAAAATCTAGTTCAAATTTTCCTGGTAGCATTATATTTCCTTCTCTAGAAGCTAGACTATATGAAAAAGAATGTTGTCTCAGGATTGAAGTAAGACTCATTAATTCCTGTGGTATGTAGATGAAACAAACTTGCTGAAAGTGAAGAGGGCTTGAAGCCATCCATAAAACTGTACCTCAACATACAGAAAACAAAATCCTCATAACTGGACTAATAAGTAACATCATGACAAATACAGGAAAAATTCAAGGATTTCATTTTACTTGGATTCACAATTAATGCCCATAGAAGCAGCAGTCAGGAAATCAAACAACGTATTGCACTGGGCAAATCTCTTTAATATATAAAGAAGCAAAAATGTCACTTGGAAGATTACGGTGTACCTGATCCAAGCCATGGTAATTTTAATAGCCTCAAATGTATGTGAAAGCTGGACAATGAATAAGGAAGAGTGAAGAATAATTGATGCATTTGAATTATGGTGTTGGTAAAGAATGTTAAACATACCAAGGATTATCAGAAGAACAAATAAAAATCTGTCTCAGAAGAAGTATAGCCAGAATGTTCCTTAGAAGTAAGAATGGTAATACTTCATCTCACTTTGTTCATATTACCAGAAGGGACCAGTCTCTGGAGAAGAATAACATACTTAATAAAGTAGAAGTTCAGTGACAAAGAGGAAGATCATCAATGAGATGGGTTGACACAGTGGCTGCAACAATGGGCGCAAATATAGCAGCGATTGTGAGGATGATGCAGAACCAAGAAGTGTTCATTGTATTGTGCATAGGGTCATGAGTTGGAACTGACCCAACAACAGCCACCTATATACTCAGTCTTACGTGGTTAGATTTTGTTGTTACTGTTGCTATTTTAAATAACACTGTAATGAATATTCTAATATGAAGTTATGCATCCCATTTATTGGCTAGAGTTGTAGGTGTATGCCTAGGAATGAAATATTCTTGACTGGACTATTCTTTTCTCATTGATAGACAATGCCATGTGTCAAGTGATCCAGATACATGGGTCTATGTCTGGATTCATGTTGGTTTGAACTACCAGGTCAGTGGTTCAAGCTCACCAGCACTCCTTAGAAATACAGGGTCGCTATGGGTCGGAACCAGCTCAATGGCACTTAACAGCAACAATGTCTGGACTCAGCAGTCTGTTGGTCTACAAGAGATCTTCAAAACGTTCATGGAAAAATAGAATTAAAAGACAATGGAATTTTTCCATAAATCTTGGATGCCCCTTCATATTTGTCTTTCTGGATCAATTCACAAACAAAGGGGGCCTCCATTCTGCTTTTCCACTTTCAATGGGCTTTCCTCATCTCTTTTCACTGCTCGTAAAGCCAGAAATAGCATAGGATGGGGAGTTAGGACATGTGCCTACAATCAGGACTGACATTGCTTGGGAGCATTGCCAACCACACCCAGTGTTTCTTGTGTTGTTGTTAAGTGCCACCGAGTTGATTCTGACCCATAGCAACTGTATGTGTTTACAAGGAGAAGCTGGTGAGCTTGAACCACCCGCCCTGCAGTTCAAACGAGTTTGCAATTTGACGCATTGGCCCACAGCGCCAAACCAGGACTCCTCCGGTGCTTCTAGCCTTGTGTAAAAAATTGGCATGGTAGGGGTGTTTGGCTTTCTCTGGCTTTACGAGAGGAAGAGAGAATAACCATTAGCATCAACCCAAAGCTGATCTCTATGAGGCAGAGGTCAAATATACCTCTACCCTCAAATCTTTGAACCAACTTGAACACCAGCCCTCCTTCCCATGGCATTCTCTACTTCTCTGCTGGGAGCAACAGTTGGTTGCAATGACCACACAGAACTCACAGGCCATACGTCCAATTACGGAGTTTATTAAGGAAGTTGTTGTTATTGTTGTTGTTAGGTGCCATCGAGTTGGAACCAACTCATAGTGACCCCATGCACAGCAGAAGGAAACAATGTCCGATCCTGGGCCAACCTCACTACCGCTGCCACACTTGAATTCATCAATGATGCCACCTGGCCAATCCATCTCGTTAAGGAAGTAGCAGGTTACAATTCAGGATGCAATTCTTTGATCAGGACAGTTTCTTAGCCATGCCCACAGGCAGGCCTCTCTTGGCCCTTCACCCATTAGCCCCTCAGTTTCTCAGCACCTTGGTTCCTCAGCCCAACCTTTGCCCTGTGTTACAAAGCTCTTTTTCTTTGCCAAAAGGTGCCAGGAGGCACCCCACTCTGCTAGGAGGCCTCTTGCCTGAAGACATTCAGCTCTCTTGCTCTGTGATTAGCCTACCCACTCTAATTGCCTTGTTGCATGGACCATGAAGCCCACTGCGTCTCCTTGCACTAGTCTCCTGTTTCTCTGCTGCTGCTTCTTATCATTTTGCACCATTGCAGTGTTATAGCTCTCTCTCTGCATCCTGGGTCTAGGAGGTTCTTGGTACAGGGACCCTGGATCCAAAGGTATGCTCCCCTTCCATCTTTTCTTGATTATAGGGAGGTTCCCCCCTTTCCACCTCTGGGATGGCTCATTTTAAGCCTAGCAGGATAACAAAAATGATCAGTCCCCTTGCCAGAGTTCCATATATGTTATTTGCATGGTCCAACCCCACATACTGACAGACAAGTGGTGGCCGCTTTGTTTTAAGTGGAAACTGTCACTTTAAATTTCGAGATCTGTGTGCATCCATAGTAGAACCCTCCAGGGGAGGTGGTGGAGTGTACATTTGCTCAGGCATCCCCTCTAGTCACCATGCACAGACAACAAGTGACCAATGGACAAATACCCCCCCAAAAAATAAATGTCCATACCTGTATCTCCACGGTTCTGTCAGGCGTTCATGGCTGTTCTGATGGCCAAACTTCGTCTCTCATACTTCGGACATATTGTTAGGAGGGACCAGTTTCTGGAGAAAGATATCATGTTTGGTAAGATGGAGGGTCAGAGAAAAAGAGGAAGCCCCCCCTCCCCCCAATGAGATGGATTAGCCAAGTGGCAGTATCAATGGATTCAAGCGTGGCAACAGTGGTGAGGTTGGCCCAGGATGGGGCAATGTTTCATTCTGCTGTGCATAAGGTCGCTATGGGTCGGTATCAACTCGATGGCACCTAACAACAACAACAACCCCCACAAGGATGCCACATATCTTATTTGTATTATTAGCCAGCACAAGCACTTTATTTGCATAGTCCCACCCACTCATTTGCTGGAAGTTACACAATCATGACTAAAAGGGTTTGAGTCCTTAGTTTGCCAAGGTTGATGTACACGTATTACTGATTACTGTTCTCTCTGGGCTTTCGTTTCCTCCACTGTAAAATAATGTTGTTAGACTTGGAATCTTCTAGCTTTTCTGTTTATAACAGAACATTTTTTAGGTCACCAGGAATAAAAATACTCTGCTGCCTCCCACCTTCAGCAAACTTGGGTGGCAAAGATGACTTCAATTCTCCTAATTATCTGAGCCATAAATTGATCTGTCTCATCCTCAAGATGATTTTTATTTTTTTAAGTTGAACTTCTTTCCATTTTGCAGATTGTTATTTGTGAGGCTGTCTGCTATATGACTGAAATACTATACATGCTTGTGTACATGTGTGTATGTGTGACTGGACTCTTTATAGTAGTCACATACTTTATTTTACAATAAGTGACCAGTGTCACTCAGCATGATTGAGTCCAGGTGGTACTTGGCCACAGCTGACCGAGAACCAAAAATAAGAGATCTAAATCTTTCCTATCGCTAGACCTGGTGGTGCTGTAGTGCTGTGGAGTCAGTTCTGACTCATAGTGATCCTGTATAGGGTTGCCGAGACTGTAAGTCTTTATGGAACCAGAAAGCCTCATCTTTCTCCCATGGAGCACCCGGTGGACTCGAACTGCTGGCTTTGTGGTTACCAGCCCAATGGATAACCCACTATACCACCAGGGTTCCGTATCCCTATGCCTAAGGAAATGGAAATCATCAGACATTTAGTAATTGATGTCTTCCAAAGAGTTCAAGACTGAGCATTGGTTCTATGGCTCCTTGCCTGGCATCTGGCCTTCATTAGGTCATAAAAAATGAAATTTATGACCCTTCTGGTTGTAACAATAACTTTTATAATAGCCACAGTGACTGAGTGGTTATCAGAGGAAGAAAGTCAAACAACTAACATTCTCTGTGTCCTTGCTACTTGCTAGCCATATGTGTTAACTTTTTAATCTCACATAAACCCTTTAAGTTAGATACTATGATTGCCATTGTCAGATTTGACTCAGAAAGACTTAGAAACTTTACAAAAGTTATATAAGGGCAATTAAAAAGTGTTGCTACAAAATCATGTTGTTGTTATAAAGTGTCATCGAGTCCATTCCAACCTATAGCGACCCTGTTCAGTTTCCAAGGAGCTGCCGGTGAGTTTGAACTGCCAACCTTGCGGTTCAAATTGATCTTGAAGTCAAGTGCATTAACCTACAACACCACACCCACACCAGGACTCCACAAAATCAGAGAAACCTTTATTAAACAAAAATAAAATAAAGCTATAATTTTTCAACATCTCCTCCAAGTCTATACACTTCTGAAACCAATGTTTTCATCTCTCTAACCCTGTCCCAAAGAATTCTGCACTTTTCGATTTACACCACATCAAAACAGTAGTTTTGGCATCCTTGAAAGACTCAAATCACATTCCTTTTCAAGGTTTTTTGAGTTTGGAAAACAAAAAAGAAGTCTGAAAGGGTGAGATCAGGACTGGAGGGTAGGTGGGGTAAGGATTCCCAATGAAATTTGCATAGAAAAGCCTTTGCAAATAAGCAAGTGCATTGTCATGATGGGAAAAAACTGGCTGTTTTCTCACCAATGCAGTTTTCAATTTTCTTAAAACTTCTTCCTAATAAGCCTCTATAATGCTACTATGTCCATTGAGAAAATCTATCAAGATTACCCCTTTGAAATCTCAAAAAACAGCCGCCACGCATAACTTCCTGAACTGACCTCTCTGCCTTTAAATTTAACTGGTCTAACACCGCTTGTTGGAAGCTACTGTTTTGATTGGACCTGTTTTTGACGGGCATCCTAATGAGACTAATGCAAGTGTACTACTAAGAGAATTTGTCTGCAGTCATCCACTGATCACAGCGATATGATTAAACACATTTTGTTTGGAATAAACCCATGCCTGTATGAATGAGAGCCCTAGTAGCAATATAGCCAGCAGAATCGTATTCAAATCCAGGATTTCTGATTTCTATATCAACAGTACTTTTCCCTTTCTCTTCAATGTTGCCTCATCAATTTTAGTAACAGTTCACTTTGTTTTGTTTCTTGGTTTGGATAAGCCCTGTGCTCCTATACCTCTACAGCAGGAGTGGGGAACATCCGACCCACAGGCCATATGGTGTTGTTAAGTGCCGTCAAGTTGATTCCGACCCATAGCGACCCTGTATAGGGTTTCTGAGGAGCAGCTGGTGAACTTGAACCACCGACCTTGCAGTTCAAATGGCTTTGCTGTCTGATGCATTAGTCCACAAACCAGAACTCCCACAAAACGATTTGGTCTGGTCCTGCCAAGGCAACCACAGTCCCAGCTATCACATTGTTGTTGTTGTTGTTAATAGCGACCCTGTATAAGGGTGAGTTAATTATATGTTTGACCAAATATAGCATGCTAATTTTTAAATTAATAATTATGTATGGCCTGTGAATGATGTTATAAATTTTGGCAGAAAAAAGGTTCCCCAGATCATGACAAGCTATGGGCAACATTGCTAAGTATGAGTATTCCAGAACACTTAATTGTGCTCATGAGGAATCTGTACCTGGGCAAAGAGGCAGTTGTTCAAACAGAGCATGGGAACAATGAATGGTATAAAATTGGGAAAGGTGTGCGACAAGGTTGTATTCTTTCACCATACTTATTCAACCTGTATGCTGAGCAAATAATAGGAGAAGCTGGGTTCTATGAAGAAAACCATGGCATCAGGATTGGAGGAAGGCTCATTAATAACCTGCGATATGCAGATGATACAACCTTGCTTGCTGAAAGGGAAGAGGAGTTAAAACATTTACTGATGAAGATCAAAGACCACAGCCTTCAGTATG
The DNA here is from genome assembly GCF_000296735.1 of Chrysochloris asiatica. Taxonomy (NCBI): domain Eukaryota; kingdom Metazoa; phylum Chordata; class Mammalia; order Afrosoricida; family Chrysochloridae; genus Chrysochloris; species Chrysochloris asiatica. Next base: position 7,444,185 of record NW_006408649.1, on the reverse strand, counting down.
GTTTACATCTCAATGTAAAGAAAACAAAAATCCTCACCACAGGACCAATAAACAACATTCTTATCAATGAAGAAAAGACTGAAGTTGTCAAGGACTTAATTCTCCTTGGATCAACTATCAACAATCATGGGAGCAGCAGTCAAGAAATCAGATGACGTATTACATTAGGCACATCTGCTGCACAAGACCTTTTTAAAGTGTTGAAGAGCAAAGATGTCACCTTGAGGACTAAGGTGTGCCTGAAAATACCAAGCCATGGTATTTTCAATAACCTCATATGCATGCTAAAGTTGGACAGTGAATAAGGTAGACTGTAGAAGAATTGATGCTTTTGAGTTATGGTGTTGGAGGAGAATATTAGAAGTGCCGTGGGCTGCCAAAAGAACCAATAGATCCGTTTTGGAAGAAGTGCACCCAGAGTGCTCCTTGGAGGCCAAGATGGCCAAACTTCATCTCTCATACTTTGGACATATTGTCAGGAGGGACCTGTTGCTAGAGAAGGATATCATGTTTGGTAAGGTGGCGGGTCAGAGAAAAAGAGGAAGACCCCCAACGAGATGGATTAGCCAAGTGGCAGCATCGATGGACTGCCCAGGATCGGGCAGTGTTTCGTTCTACTGTGCATAGGTCCCTATGAGTTGGTACCGACTCAATGGCACCTAACAACAACAACAACCCCTGTTTTACAGGCTAGATCCCTAGCACAATAATGGTGAGCAAAATATTGTTTCTGTGTTCAAGTTGCTAGTCTATATGTCCTGTGAGAACAGGAGTAGTGTCCTCACAGAATATATAGTCTAATTCATAAAGTGGTTCAGCAAAGACTGGCATACAGAGGTACTTATGGGTTCAGAGATTGAGCAACTGATCCATAGCATAATATACTGTACTTTCTCTGACTGGGTTTTTTTCCTACTGTCTGCAGGTTGAGGGTACCTTTGGTGGACCTTGTGATATGCCACCCAGATCCCTCTTTATTGAAGGAATTGTTTTCCTGGCATAGGATTTCAAAGGCTGTAGATCTTTATGGGAGCAGAAAGCCTCATCTTCCTTCTATGGAGCAGCTGGTAGATGCAAACTGCTGACCTTGCTGTTTGCAGCCCAATTATGCTACCACGGTACCTTACTTGTTTCCATAGCTGTGAGAATGCTGAAAACAGACAATGTCAGCTGTCAGCTTTCAGAGTTTGCCTCAGCTGCAGAGATCAGGTTTATCCAAGGTCATGCCCTTGCTGGGTGGCCCACACCCAGTGGGGGAAGGTATGAGGCTTGGTTAGCTCAGTCTGAAGGGAAATAATTGTGGAAGGCATCCTAACTCCTTTGTTCTACGAGGTTGCCTGAGGCTAGCACTGGGCCAAAAACTGCATTGCAGCTCTTTCTCCCTCTGCCCAATCCTGTTTCCTTTATCCTCCTCCCGAGGGAATGGTTCCAATGATGCTCCTTAAAACCATTCTGCCTACAAACTCTGAGTCTGCTTCCTGGAGAACCCACCTTGGGAACTTCAGAGACTAGAAAAGTGGCCTTGCACCTTGATCTTCTCGTCTCCAAACTGAACAACATTTGGTATGGCACTAATTTCTGGATGCCCTGGCCCTCTTGGGCATTCTCTTAGCTGCTTCTGAATCAACAATCCTGAGGCCTAGTGGGGGAGACTGGTTTTCTGGGGCTAATTCTAAGACTACAGGGCCTTCTCATTGGTATTGATGGCAGAGTCATCAGATGATTTCTAGCATACAGGGAAGCATTGCTTGCTACTTCCACAAAAGTTAATTTAATCAGGAAGCTTAACCAAGTGAGGCAGTACAAGGCTGCATTTCACCTTTTGTTTTTGAAGTCTTTTCCATACAGAGAAGAGAATGAACTCATCAGGTATCTATGAAAGACAAAAAGTAAGTAAAGCCCAGTGCCTAGAGTAAATTCTTAATGACCCTATAACTACTTGAAACCACTAGACAGGATCACTATGAACAGACACAAAGGCACTTTAACAATAACATAAATAAATAACTTAGTAAATAACAGCATACTGCCACCACTAGTAAATAACTCAGTAAGTAAATTTGCTTAGCATATGTGAGTTCCATTTTATTATTTAAAGTCTTTCTATAATGTAGAATCTATATTAACTGAACTCCTTCATGGTATCTTTACTAAAGCTCCACAGCATTCACTCTCCATTTCATACTCTGCATCCCAAATGAAAGGGCGGACATCAATTTCAAGTAAAAAAATTCTTTGGTTTCATATAACAGAAATAAATGTGATCCAGTGGCTTTCTGGAGTCCTGGTGTGACGCTGTGGGTTAATGAGCTGAACTGCAAAGTCGGTTTCAATCACAAGATCGGTGGTTCAAGCTCACCAGCTGCTCCTCGGAAACCCTATACAGAGTCGTATGGGTCAGAACCTTGATGGCACACAACAACATCAAAGTGGTGCTGTAAGATAAGTACAGGACTGCTAGCCACAAGGTTGGTAGTTCAAACCCACCAGTCACTCCTAGGAAACCCTATACAAGGTTGCTATCAGTTGGAACTGACTCGGCAGCATTAAACGACAACAGTTAAAAAACACCAACAGACCCAGAAGAGGGAATATATTTTAAGGAGTTTCAGTAACTTTAAGATGAGAAATGCTGATGAGATGAAATGAGGAGAGTGTGGACTCATTTTATGGAATGCAATCAATGTCATGGAACTCTCTATGTACAAACTCGACTGGGAAATGAATTTATGCTGTAAACTTTCATCTAAAGCACATAGTTTTTCTGTGTTGTTTTTTTAAATGAGACCTTATCTGGAAATGGATCTATGGAAATGTAAATTAAGGATTTCAAGATGAGATCATCCCAGATTTAAGGTGGACCCTAAATTCAATGCTGAGTTGGAACTGACTCAAAGCACCTAACAACAAGAAGTTAAAAAAGAGAAAGAAAGTTAAAAAAATGTTTATAAGACACAGAAAGGGACCAGATATATGATATGAAAACTCTGTACCTAAATTATGCTTATATCTGTGTGTTGGTTTGCATATATGTGTATTATGTAAATGTGTGTGCATGTGCCTAGATCTAGTGCCTCGTGGTGACAAATTGTCAGTTCTCAATTCCAGAACTCATACATTACAATTTTAACTACATCAAGATACTAACTGAGCTCTGCCTTGGACCTAATCCCAAATTCCTGGGAGATAGAAATTTTATTGGCATGTTTTAGTCAGATATTAACTTCTGCTGCAATTAGGCATGGAAACAGGAAGGATTATGTAATCCAAACATGCTGCCAGAGGCCCAACCCTGTGCATGTGATCAATAGCTTAACAGGTGGGCACTTGAGGGAGGAAAGGGTTTCCCCACTTAGCCTTAGAAATGACCTTCTAATAGATTTTGGCCATGGAACTCACTTTTATATCTGACCTGGATAGTGATGGTTCAGTTGCAGGTTTAAGATTATTAAACCCCATTACTCCCCTGCGCTGCATAAGTGGCAATCAAGAGACATAATGACATCAACAAATCTTTCTTGAGCTCCCTCTGTGTATATCTTACCCTCATGGAACTTAACAACCTGATGGGAGACTAACAAGAGAACTGAAATACAATAACTTTGGAGACCATTTGTGCTTAATGCACGGCTTTAAACTAATTTGTACCAGTTTAGTCATGGGTGACATAGTGAATAGGAACAGACCCGAAAATTTAAAATTTGGGTGAAAAGCATAATAACCTGAACACCAAATTTTATAGGTTGAAGCCTTGGAATAGGAAACTCAGAAGAGGCACAGTGAGCTTTCTCAGGAGTTTGATGCATGACATTGAATTATTGGCAGGATTGTGGGGTGTGATATACAATCAAAAGGGCAGTCAGCTGTCATCTTTGAGTGGGGAACCATTGTTTCTGACTCTACTGGTCAAGAGATTTGGTTGCTATGCAATGTATACACTGCCCTTATTTTCAGAGAGGGAGATAATGTTGACCCATAACTTTTCCCTTTCCAGTTATGATTCTAGTACTACCCACATTTTACAAATTTGGGTTCATTAAAGTTTCACTTCATGAGACACGACTGAACCAAGAAGAATGAAATGCTGATTTAATGAGAAAGGTAATTATTGATTGTTGAATGACTTTTGTACCAGGTGTTTGATAAAATAAATAGGAAATAGATATGTCTATCTACCTATTTATTTCTCTACATACACAGAAATGTACATGTATATACTTTGTTTATAGACTTTACTACAAATGTGTCATAAAACTGAGACAAAGGAAATTAATTTGGTACTAAAAGTCACATTGCTAGTAATAGTGAAATTGGGGATCTAATGCCAAGTTGTGTTCTAAAGTCAGTGGCCTTCCCAGAATTCTAAATAACCTTCTAAATAACTAACACATCAGGGCACTGGGTGAATGCTCCTAGCTGACTTGCTTACCTCCAGTATTAGTTCCTCGTCATAATGAATTCAATCCACAACACAGTCTTCTGGTTCAGTTTAGGAATCTGAGCCACAGTGAACCACACATGCCACAAAATGCCACGTTTCCAGATTCTTTCCATCAGCCCAACAACACTGCATTTCCATTATCGCCAAACAGCCCTTATCCTCCTCTCCCTGTGAACAGCACATATCCCAACTCCCCTGCAAGTTCTGGACCAGGAAGTCCATTTCAGCTCCCAACTGATACTCCTCCTCCTGCCTATATGCCACCTGACGATCAAATGGGTCAAGAGAATTCCCAGCCTATGGATACAAGCAATAATACAATTCCTTAGATTAGCAGAGATATTCAGCCTGTTGCCTATGAAGAACCCAAACACTGGTGTTCAGTTGTCTACTACGAGTTGAACAATAGTGTTGGAGAAGATTTTCATGCATCTTCTACTAGTGTGTTAGTGGATGGCTTCACAGGTCCTTCAAATAACAAAAGTCTACTCTGCTTGTGATTATTATCAAATGTGACTCGTAACTCGCCAATTGAAAACACTACACAACATATTGGAAAAGGTGTTCATCTGTACTATGTTGGCGGGGAGGTATATGTGGAATGCCTCAGTGACAGCAGCATATTTGTACAGAGTAAGAACTGCAACTTTCATCATGGCTTTCATCCCACTACTGTCTGTAAGATTCCCTGAAGTTGCAGCCTCAAAATTTTTAACAATCAGGAATTTACGCAGCTTCTGGCTCAGTCTGTCAACCATGGGTTTGAGGCAGCATACGAGCTCACCAAAATGTGCACCATTCGAATGAGTTTTGTCAAGGGCTGGGGAGCAGAATATCACCGACAAGATGTTACCAGCACTCCATGTTGGATTGAGATACATCTTCATGGGCCTCTCCAGTGGCTGGATAATGTCCTCACTCAGATGGGCTCCCCTCTGAACCCCAAATCTTTTGTTTCATAGTGCAGAAGTATTCTTTTCAATTGTATTATTAGTGGACTTGTTAAATTCTAGAGTAACTTTCAGTACAGGTACTGTGAGTTTACATGGAAAACAGGTATTATAGCATATTTTTTTCTTACATAATTGTGACCAATACATTTGTATTTTGTGATGAATCTACATTTGTTTGTATTCGTATTCATGTGACTAACTCTCAAAAGTGTTGTGAAAGATGCCCCAGTTCAGAAGTTCAGCATTGACTGTAAACTAGAATTTTGTCCCATTATTTTTTAAAAATATAACTAACACATCATATAAGTAATACTAATCCATAATTTATGATTCAGGAATTTCATTAGTGGCTATATGATGCCAAAACCATTCAGTGAAACATTCTGTCAATCGTCTGCAAACCAGACTTTAGACTGGTTTCCATTAATTTATGGGATAGAGAATCTTCACAAGGTTAATTCATTATTTCCTTCTGGTGCTTATTAATTGCTTTGACAATCACCTGGGTTCTTATATTGACCACAAGATCCAGGTTTACCTTGTAAACAATGAGAAACATGAGGCCAGAGTTGGACCTTACATCTGCACTGTTGCAGAATCTCTGACTGAGGCAGAAAATCAAAGTCAGGCCCAGCCAGCATACAGTGTGTGTACTGTGCACGGGGCATAGTGATGTAATGGAAATAGTTCTGGACTCCAAGTCCAAATGCTTGGCTTTTAGCCCCAGCATGACCTCTTAACAATGGTGGAGCCTCAGGTAGAGTCACGTGCACCTGCAATCTTCTGCTTCCTCATCTCTAATGAGGCCATATGCCTCCTTCTCTGTATTGTGAAGATAAAACAAGGTAAGTAATAATAATGGTTAAAATTCACTGGACTCTTAGCATGAGCTAAGAACTTTTAATTTGCTTTTCTCACAACTCTAAGAGGTTGGTCCTATTATTTGTACCATTTTACAGATAAGGCAACTGAAGAACTGAAGGGTCAAATAATGTGCCCCCAGTCAAGTCTGCTTGGATGCAGAGCCCAAACAGCACCACTCTACTGCCCTGAATAAAGGCTATTATCTGAATATGGTGTCATTATTGCCATAAGAAATAGGCCAAATCCAGGAAGCCCAGGGTGTGATCTATGCAGAGTAGTAGGCAGGCACCTCTACCTTCCCCATCATTACCTAGGAAATAGCCTCCTCCTTGCTGTTGCCATGGATTCCATCTCTCTCTCTTCCTCTCACCTTCACCATAGAGACAGCTAATTGGAAAGAAGATCCTTGAGTGGGAGAAGGTATTCACACAGGGAGGCGTGAATGTGCTTCCAGACACTCCTTTGTTGCCTGAGGGGGAGCATCATCCAGTGGGAACTGCAACCTGGAAATTCCCATTTCGTTAAGGAATGTGGAAGTGTTCCTGGAGTTGCACAGAAGTACATTGTCAAAGCCATTTATCCCTGGAGACATGTAGGTTAGAATTGTTTTACGAATTTATTTCTAGAAGCTGCCTTTCCTTTCCTTTAGTCAGTCATTGTCCCAAACAAAGGAAATTCCCATATTTTCATGTCTCATAAATGCTGAAAATCTGCCAGGCCAGGTCATCTCCTTGACTAATTTTGCTTACAATTTGTTATGGTTCGTGTTGTGAAACTCTACTTCTCCCTGGACAACTGTCAAATAAATTGGACGGGTTATATCAGCAGCTCTCAGCTGTACAGATTTTTAGACCAATACAAGGTCTTTTAAAAAACATGATTTAAAAAAAAAAAAAGCAAAAAACAAACAAAAAACACATGAGTTCTGTAAAAGGAAAGATACAGTATGATTTCCCTTATATGAAATATCTAGAATAGGCAAGCACATAGTGACCGGATATTATTAATGGTTACCACGGATGAATGGGAGTGGTAGATGAGCGATATTGCTTAAGTGACACTGAGTTTCTGTTGTTGTTAAGTGCCGTTATATAGGGTTTCCAAGGAGCAGCTGGTGGATTTGAACTGCCAACTTTGTGATTTGAAATCCAGTGTCTATCCTACAGTGCCAGACTTAGTAGTTTTGTTTCTGTTAGGGGTGATGAAAAAAACTTGAAAACAGTGATAGTTGCATATACATTGCATGTGATTAAAAAAGTATTTCTTTTACTTTTATTGTTGAGATTATACAAGTCAGAACATACAGCCATTCAACAGTTTCCACATGTACAATTCAGTGACATTGATGACCTTCTTTGAGTTGTGCAGCCATTGTCACCCTCCTTCTCTGTTCCTAACCTAGTAAAAGAAATTCACTGTGCCCTAAATTTCCTAACTAACCTTTTGAGTTGCTGTTGTCAATCGGATCCCATAGAATTCCCAAACCCATTGACACGGAGCGATTCCAACCCATAGCTAAGCGTGGAACTGCCCCCACAGGGCTTCCAAGGCTATAAATCTGTACAGAAGCAGACTGCCTCATTTTTCTACTGCAGATCATCTGGTGGGTTTGAACTATCAACCATAGATAGGTCTTAAAAAGCACAATGCTCAAGACAGACATTCTTTAAGAGTTAAGCTATACTATTATTTAGGTTTTTTTTTTTTTTTTTTCACTCTGGAACCAAACGACTTTGTTGCCAGAAACGGCAGACTTGGAAGAGAACGGAAAAAACGGTGAATGTGTTTTAACTGCAGTATGCTTGAAGTCACCAGGTGGCTACGGTGAAGTTCTCCTTGTCACTGTCTTCCAGGTTGAACTTATCGAAGAGTAGTCGGCCAGGCAGGCATTCTGGGCCCGCAATTTGCGTAGGGTGATCACGTGGTCGCCCACCTCTTGTGTGGTCCTCACTTGCTGGTGTAAAAAGTGGCTCTCCAGGAAGTCACATAGCTGGGGGTCCTCTTGCTCGATGGCCAGTCGGTGCAGCTCCAGGAGGCCCTGGTTGATGTTTTGCTCCAGGTGGAAGGCTTGCTTCATAGCATGGAGCCCACTGCCCCAGTCGTCCAAGGCAGGTCTACTGGTGGCACAGAGCAGGATGCGGCCCCCGCACTGGCGCCTCGCGGGACTGTTTCTGAAAGTAGGCGGCGAAGTTCTTCAGGGCCACGTCCGTTGTGGTCGAAGTGGTGGGCCATGGACAGGTAGGTGTAGGAAGTGTACAGCTCCAAGTTGATCTGTTGGTTGATGGTAAACTCACATAATGGTGGTAGTTGTGGCGCACTTGAGAGGATGGTACGGTCGCCATGGCGGAGGGGCACAGGTCAGGCAGAGCTATTATTTATTTTTAAGAATACTTGGAGGGAGGAATAAATATAATGTCACTGAATCGCACATGTCAAAATGGTTGAAATGGTAACTGTTTTGTTACATATTTTTTAGATAAGTAAATAAAAAACAAGAAAACACCACAAGATTACACCGTAGAGTTGCTAGACTTTAATTTTGCAAGATAAGAACATGGACATTGTAAAACAATGCCTAATCTACAGAGGCAATATGATGCTGGGAATAAGAGGGCAGGCTAGGGTCCTGTGGTGGTGGTGGCTGTGTGCCGTGGAGTCAGTTCCGACACATAGTGACCCTGTACAGGGTTTCCGAGGCACAGGGTTTCCAAGGCTGTAAATCTTTATGGTAGCAGAAAGCCTCATCTTTCTCCCGCAGAACAGCTGGTAGTTTTGAACTGTTGACCTTGCGGTTTGCAGCCCGATTAATAACCACTACGTTACCAGAGCTCCTAGGATACAGTCATACTGGCAATTAAATGAGGCCCTAGGGTCCTGGCTTGGAATCCAGAGGCTCTAACTGCTCCTGCTGTGCCCACCTGCAAAAGCCTATCATTGTTCGAGCCCCTTGGTTTCTGGTTTCTCTACTTTCACTGGAGTCCTGGTTTGATGCTGTGGGATAATGCAGTAGACCCCAAGGTCGATTTGAATTGCAAGGGTGGTGGTTCAAAATTATCAGCCATTCCTTGGAAACCCTATACAGGGTCGCTATGAGTCGGAATCTACTCGAGGCACTTATAACAACAGCAGACTTCCACTGTTAAGCGCACTCCATCTTCGTTAGAGCCAGCCATTAGAGAACCCTCTAAGTAGAGGCATATTTGAAGAGGCTTTTTCTATCTATGTAATCTCTCTCTGGTTTGCCCTATTGGGACTTGGGTGGTGGAAGCAGCAACACTAAAAGCCAGGAAGCCTGCAGATATCAGATTCTAGAAGAAAAAACATTCAGAGTCAGAATAAGTGAGCAATTCATCTCACTGGGCTTTCTTTTTCTTCTTTCTGTAAAACAGATGCAATCGTTTTTGTGTTTTGCTTTGTTTTTTTTTAAAATTTTATTGTGGTGAAATATATATTACAAAACCTTTGTCATTTCAACCATTTTTACATGTACAACTCAATGACATTAACTATTCATTATGTTGTGCAAACAACACTCTAATCATTTCCAAAGTTTATCATCACTCTTGAAAAAACTCTTACAATGTAGTGAACAATCTTTGCCAGCAATACAGTATCATCAGAATTTTGAAAGTTGGAACATTATATTAAAATTGATTATAGTTTTAATGCTTTGTCTGTTTGAATTCAATTTATACTCATAACTGTGTGCAGCATAGTTGTTCATGTATTTATTTACAGACTACAATTTTCATCACAGCTCAGTAAATACCCTTCCCCTGACCGTGCTACCCTCTTTTCGGGCCTTATCCTTCAAGGCCTTATTCTTATTCAAGCTATCCCTTGTCACCAACAATATCATTTGCTAAAGGCAGTCATGTTTTGGGCAGTGATTATATATCTCCAATCAGTCTGCATTCTTCTGAAGAAAATATGGTAAGCTAGTACAAAAATTTCTTTTAAAAGCATATAAATGAAAATTTTGTTTTATTTTAGAATCAAGTTTCACATTTGGTTTTAAAAGGATAAATGCATATTATTTTAACAGGGTAAAACATCGGCCATAAATCAGAATAAAATATACCTTGTTGGACTAGTGTAAAGTTTTTCAGTAGTTTCTCTTGATAAAGGTACACTAAAGTAATATTCTCTTAAAACGTTTAGGATTTAAAAGACTTCTAATTCCTGAGTGGACATTAGAATCCTGTAGTTTATGTTAAACCCTTAAGCAATACCCCCTTACTTCCCTCCTCCACTGGCCCTGAATACAGGCAAAATTATTTTTTATGCAATCAAGATGTCTACAGAGCAGTTCATCAATTTTACATTCAACAAATCACACACTTTGTTTTATTTCAATGGTTGCAATCCCCTTAGTGTAACATCACTGTACCACTTCCTCCCTGTTTCTTGTTTCTGTTCCTCCTTCTTTCCCCATGACTCTGATTTTTATTCTTAGATAAATGCTTCCCTTTTGGTTGCTCATTCTATGGTGTGCACACCTCACTGGTGTTGCTGTCCCTTCTATTGCTTGGCTAGAAATTGAGCCACAGGAGTGAGTACAGTTCCAAACCTTATTACTAACAATGGAACATTGTCAGCTAGCACCAGAATATTGAATATCGAAACATGATGAAGAGCACCAGAACATTGTCAGATACACTCCCAGAAGAGGAGCCCCTTGGGTTGGAAGATGCTCAAAATAAGACTAGGGAAGAGCTGCCTCCTCAGGGTACAGTTAACATTGATGATGCAAATATAGGACCTTCAGGACCTTCATTTGCTCATGGAGAACAACTTAAAATGAGGCAAAACAGCTGCAAACATCCATTAATAATTGGAATATGGAATGTATGAAATATGAATCTAGGAAGGTGGAAATTTTCAAAAATGAAATAGGATACATGAAGATTGATATCCTATACATTTGTGAACTGAAATGGACAGGCATTAGCCATTTTGAATTGGATAATCACATGGTTTATTATGCCAACAATTACAAATGAAAGAGAAATAGTGTTGAATTAATCATTAGAAGAATGCTTCAAGATTTATCTTGAAGTAGAATGCTGTCTGTGATAGGATACTATCCATGTGCCTATAAGGAAGACCATTTAATACCACTATTATTCAAATTTATGCACCAACCACTAAAACCAGTAAGGAAAAAATTGAAGAATTCTACCAACTTCTTCAGTCTGAAATTGATCAAATATGCAATTGGAGTATATTGATAATTACTGGTGATTAGAATGCGAAGGCTGGAAACAAAGAGGAAGGATCAGTAGTTGGGAAATATGACCTTGTGTTAGAAACAATGCAGGAGATCACATTATAGAATTTTGTAAGAAAATGACTGATTCATTGCAAATACCTTCTTTTACCACATAAAAGACTATACAAATAGACCTCACCAGATGGGATACACAGAAATCAAATTGACTACATCTGTACGAAGAGGTGGTAGAAAAGATCCATATCATTAGCCAAAACAGGGCCATGGGCAGACTGTGGAAGAGACCATCAGTGCTCACTCATATGCAAGTTTAGACTGAAGCTGAAGAAAATAGAAACAAGTCCACAAGGACCAAAATATGACCTTGAATATATTCCACCTGAAGTTAGAGATCATCTCAAGACCAGATTTGATGCAATGGACACTAATGCCCAAAGACCAGAGGAGTTGTGGGTGCCGTCAAGAATATACAGGAAGAAAGCAAAAAGTCATTAAGAAGATAAGAAAGAAGGAAAAAACAAAAATGGATGTTAAAAGAAACTCTGAGAGGGAAGGAGTCTTCATGTCAAATATCAATGCTATCTATATAGGGTAGATAGGGATGGACAACTTAGACATTGGCTACCTAAGATGAGGGGGCAATAAAGGCATGAAGTGACTGGCTTATAAGATTTCAAGAGGGAGTTTAGTTTAACAGTGTGTGTGGGGAGATAAGAATCTCCACTGAATAGTTTTTATCTTGTCTAGATGGGTCTGGTAAAAAGAGATGAGGGTGATTCTTATGATTCAATAGTGAATAATTGTTATCATGACTAATTGAGACTGTCACAATTATAAAGGTAGAAGTTTTGTAACAAAAATGAGGGAGTAGTTCATCTTACAGTCCAGAAACAAAGGATCTTAGGACCATCAAGGGAGAAGAGCACAAGCGGAATGAGGGACCTTATCCAGAGAAGCAATGGCAGCAAAGATAGAGGCAGAGATGTGGACATGGAGAGAGGAAGCAGCTGGGGACTTTAGATTCATGGAAAGAGGGGGACTGGGAGCTGGCAGCCAGGAGGCAGACTTGCAGAATGTGGTGTAAATTATTATATATGCCTGAGGTTTTTTTTTTTTTTTTTTAAGCTAAAATGACTAGAAATACTGTTGTACTCATTGTAATGAAAAAAAAAGTATATGCTTTGTTGAATGTAAAACTGATGATCTGCTCTGTAAAAACTTTGAAAAAAAAAAAAAAAGAAGAAACTCTGAAACTTGCTATCCAGAGATGCCAAAGTAAATGGAAGAAAAGAGGAGTTAAAAGAACTGAGCAGATATTTTCAAAGGGCAGCTTGAGAAGACAAAGAAAAGTATTATAGGACTTGTACAAAGACCTGGAAGTTAGAAAACAAAACGGAAGAATATGTTCAGCATTTCTCTAGCTGAAAGAACCAAAGAAAAAACACAAGCTTTAAGTTGCAATAGTGAAAGATTCAACTGGCAAAATATTGAATGGTGAAGAAAGCATCAAAAGAAGATGGAAGGAATACACAGAGTCACCGTACCAAAAAGAAATGGTCAATGTTCAGTCATTTTAAGATGTTAGTCAAAAACCAATGATACTGAGGAGAACAAACAAGATGGTGGATAGGGTAGAAGTGCAGTGAGGAGCTCCATCAGCAACAACACAGAATGCTGGACCAAGCAGGCTCAGGGAATGTTACCAGAATTCTGAACCACTTATAAAGGAATATTTACAAAGTTGGAAGGCTTACAGCCAGTAGAATTCATAGCAGACACAAGAAATCCAATGCTTTCTAATTCAAGATGCTCAGCTGCTCCCAGGGCCACAATCTTGGGCAAGACTAAACCGGGGAAGAATCAGAGCAGCCATGGACGCCTGACAGAACTACATAGATAAAGGTGTGGACACTATTTTTTCATATCTGTTTATTGGCCTCTCACTGCACACCTCCATTCTGGTGACTGGAGGGGGTGCCTGAGTGAGTGGACACCTCACCCCCACCCCCAGAGAGTTCTACTACGCATTTGTATAGATCTCCTCAAAATTTAAAGCGACTGTTTCCACTTAAAAACCAAACAGCAGTGCAAATCAAACACAGCCAGCCCTGAACTGTTTGTCATTAGGAAAAATGCCTGAATGGGGATTGAGAAGTGGGACAGGCAGACTAAAAAGGAAACAGGCTGAAAATTAAATCCTGAGTTACATCATAACAACCAACAGTGGCATCTTGAGATTTTTCAGGAAGAAGAGTGAAAAGGGAAGCCCTCCTGATCACATCTACCTGGAATCGATCAGAAAACATAAAAATACCAAAACACACACCTATCTAAGTTTTAAGGTCACAACTAACTGCTGAATATGCCCAAAAAACAGAAACAGATGACCATATCAGCTTATGTCCAGAAACGAGATAAAGTGACTGAGGCAAATGAACTGTAGGTAGACCTATACTCCATACTGGAAGGAGGGCAGGCTTTGAAAATGCCTGAGAAGGAATTCAGGGAAATGATTATAAAATGTATCAAAACACTTTACAATGGAGTTGAGAAAAACAAGGAAGAAGCCAGGAAAGCGCTACAGGAACAATCAAATAAGGTAGATACAGCATTGGAAACAATTCAAAACCTACAGAAAGAGATACCAATGATTAATAATAAAATATCAGAAATGGACAATACACTGAAAGGCAAAGAAATAGAATTGGGGAGATGGAAGCCAGAACTAATGTGCTGGAAGATAAATCTCTCAATACCACTAAAATAGAAGAACAAACAGAAAAAAGGATAAAAAAATTTTGAAGAAGGTCCAAGATTCCTGTTGGATAACATGAAGAGGAATAACTGAAGACTTATTGGCATTCCATAACAGGAAGAATCACACAAGTCCACAGAAGAGATAGTTGAACAACTTCTGGAAGAAAATTTCCTTAACATCCTGAGAAGTGAAAAGATAAGCATTCAAGAAGCTCAACGGACCCTGGAAGGGTAGACCCTAAAAGAAAAACACCAAGGCATGTAATAATCAAGCTCTCCAAAATCAAAGATAAGGACAGAATCCTGAAAGCAGCTAGACAAAAGCGAAGTGTAACATACAAAGGCAAGCAAATCAGACTAAGCTCAGAGTTCTCAACAGAAACCATGCAGGCAAGAAGGCAATGGGAAGACATATATAAAACTCTGGAAGAAAAAACTGCCAACCAAGAGTCCTCTACCTAGCAAAGCTGTAAATCAAATATGATGGTGTAATCAAAACATTCCAGGGTAAAGAGAAGCTAAGGGATTTTGCAACAGAAGCTAAGGGATTTTGCCAAAGCCAACCCTGTAATAAAAAACATCCTAAAAGGAGTTCTGTGGACTGAAAACCAACAAGAACAGACAACAACCAGAGATTGATGAATATGACAGCATCACCCGGAAGTCAATCGACAAATGGAAGAGTCGAGAACAGAATAAAAGTATATATAAGAACAAATTCAGAGGATATAGGAGGTCAGTCTGTGATCAGAGTTCTGATTGTGAAAGAAGGTAAACACAGAGGAACAGAGATCTAGGTGGTGGGAAGTTCAGGTAAATTACAGGATAAAATAAACTGTCTTAAATGGAGGAAAAGTTAATGGAAGCTCTGGTAGCATAGTGGTTACGAATCAGGCTGAGAACTGCAAGGTCAGCAGTTTAAAACTACCGGCTGTTCCGCGGGAGAAAGATGAGGCTTTCTGCTCCCGTAAAGATTTACAGCCTTGGAAACACTGTACAAGATTGCTATAAGTTGGAACTGACTACACAGCATATAACCACAAGGTAACCACAACAGTGGGGTTACGGTGGGAGGTGAAGGAGGCAATGGTAGAGCCACAGGGTAAAGGCAGACACATCATAGTTCAGGTGTTGGGGAGGGCAATTCAAGAAGGGAGAGGAGGTGGAAGAACAAGGTAGATAGGGGAACACTGAGACAGGTTCGCATGTCCTAAGTGGGACAGAGGTAAATAGTGATGCATGCTTAACCTTGGAACAACAGGGCTCTGTGATACAGGGATCTAGGCAAAGTTTCAAGAGGGGAAATAATTCTAAGATGCTTGACTAGCTTATGAATATTGGTTTCCCTTACCTATATTGTAAAATAGACACTTGAGTGGGATAGAAAGGAATGTTGGGAAACATGATTAGAGAAAACTTGTAAGCCTGGCTTCAGCCTATAACTGACTGGAATACCTAAAAGGGGTTCTAGAACTTGCCCAGTGAAATAGGCCTCTTGCAAAGCCTTTGCAAAGTATAGGACCTTAGGTGGAATCCTGAGTCCCATCCAGAACCTTCTGAGGTGGGACATTCCCACTGGAAAGGACAAGCAGACCAGCCTGGAACAGCTAGAGCGACAGAAGATGCATCTCAAAGAAAGATCATCAGGAAAAACCCAAAACAAAAATGTTAGCATGACTGACTACTGCAAGAATAAGCAAAATGTTCGCCGGGAAGCCATTAAGGCAAGCAATCAAGATCCTTCAGGACAAATCCCCTTCTAAGACTGAAACTCAAAGGGAACATATGAGCAGGCATGTAAGCTTGCTGGTGAGCATGTTGGTCTACTGGTGAGTGGAAGAAGGGGAAAGGCAGCAATGAAGAAATGGGCTGAGTTCAACCACGGTCCATTGATTCCTGTTGACCTGGAGATGAGAGAGAGAAGAGGAAGGGCTGGTTGGTCCAATGTGTGGTAGACCTGGGGACACTTGAGCCCATGGACAAGGACATAGCCACAAGAGGGCTAGAGCCAACAGTAAAGCATCCAGCTTATATGAAGTGACGGGAGAGGCACAAGAACATCCAAATTTGAAGATAGTACCCATTTGACCTAAGCTTGATGGCTTGATAATCAGAACTCGACTGGAAGAAGATTAAAAAAAATTTTTTTTTTTGATATAGGAAACTGAGGGAGCACTAGAGGCACTCACTCATCTATGCTAAGAAATTTGGAAGACAGTTACCTGGCCAACTAACTGGAAGAGATCCATATTTGTGTCCATTCCAAAGAGAGTTGACCCAACGGAAGGCAGAAATCATTGGACAATATCATTAATATCACATGCAAGCAAAATTTTCCTGAAGATAATTTTAAAATGTTTGCAACAGTACATTGATTGAGAGCTTCCAGAGGTTCAAGGTGGATTCAGATGACAACGTGGTACCAAGGATATCATTAGATGGGTCTTGACTAAAAACCATTTTTGTTGTTGTTAGGTGCGGTAGTTGGTTCCAACCCATAGTGACCCTAGACCAAATGGAATGAAACACTGCCTGATCCAGCACCATCCTAACAATTACTACTACCTTTGAGCCCATTGTTGCTGTCACTGTTAGGGTCTCCCTCTCTTTCACTAGCCCTCCTACTTTACCAAGCATGGTGTACTTCTCCAGGGACTTGTCCCTCCTGATAATAGGTCTGAAGTTTCAAGCTTAACAATGATTGTGAGGTTGGCGCAGGACCAGTCAGTTTCCTTCTGTTGTACATAGGGTTGTTATGAGTTGGAACTGACTCAACGGCATTAACAACAATATCTAATATGCTTTGATCAGAGTTCTGGTGT
Source organism: Chrysochloris asiatica (assembly GCF_000296735.1). Classification (NCBI taxonomy): domain Eukaryota; kingdom Metazoa; phylum Chordata; class Mammalia; order Afrosoricida; family Chrysochloridae; genus Chrysochloris; species Chrysochloris asiatica. The sequence goes on along the minus strand of NW_006408649.1, from coordinate 7,427,115 downwards.
GTCACTGTAGGATAAGCACTGAACTGCTAATCACAAGGTCAGTGGTTCACACCCACCAGCTGCTTCTCGGAAAACCTATACAGGGCTGCTATGTGTCAGAACTAATCGACAGCTCTTAACAACAACAGCATGCTTCTATAGTTTTCCTATTTTTGTGTGTGTGTGGCATACATTTGAATAATCTCTTCATAAAACAATGCTTTTGTAACATCATTTTCTATAGAGAGACTACAGAAGTCAATTCAGGCTTTCTATCATCCGAAACCATCTTATTGGCCTGCTTTCTCACACCATTCCCAATATCAATGGTGTCAGTTCAAGACTTCTGATAAGGAGATACTGAGTAAGAGTTAGGCATGCTAGAGGTTTTTGTGGGTGCAGATAACTCCTATTAAGTTATAGGTAGAGGAAGTGGGAATGCACAGTCACAGCTTTCATAACACAATATAAATCTGAAGCCTGTAAAAGGAAATAGGGCACAAGCAGAATAGACATGTAGAGACTCAGACTGAAGCACGGATCTGACAAAATCTTGTCCAACCCACTAGGGAGGTATAGTGCAAAGATTACCTGTTAGAAGAATTCCACATTGAGCAGATATGGCAACTTCTATGACCCTGCCATGCTTATTTGCTGGCTGGAGGCAGTCTATGAAGCACATAGTCTTGTCTCAAACACTATGACATATCTTGAAACAACGTACAGCTTACGTACGTTGTCAGTAGAGGCTGGATGCTGCCCACTAACTGCACTTCTTGCAGCTGACTTGAATGCTCATCTTTAAGGGAGATCTGAGAGGCCAACTTCCATGGTTATCACACCTAGATTGTGATTTAGAAGGATGGAGTGAAAATTCTGGGTGGACATAGCTCTTTGACTTTGTAGACTTTGTTCTTGGGGTAAGAGTAATGTTAGAGAAGTACAAAAGTGGAACCCTCAAAATTATAGAACATATATCACTCTATTCCTGGTCAAAAGATGCTACAGTGTAGACCCAGCTCAACTTCCCCTTGGTCAAATCCTAAAAATGTCTATGGTTGCCCAAACAGTGAATAAAAGTGGAATGGAGAGAAAGTCTAGGTGGAGGACCACAGTGGTATTAACTAACTTTAGTTAAAGTATCGTAATTTTTTATATATTATAAAACACATGACTCCCTCTCAAGGTCTTGGAAGGAGCCTATGAAAGTGTTGTTCTTTATTAAGAGTCATCAAACCAGTTCCAACTCATAATGTCCCTGTGTATGGTTTCCAAGGAATGGCTAGTAGATTTGAACCACCAACCTTACAGTTACCATTCCAGTGCTTATCCTACAGCATCACACCAGGACTCCAAGTGAGAGGCTCTGAAATCTAAGTATCATTAGCTTCATAGTAAAACCATCTTTGCATTAGCTATTATAATTTTTTTTCTAGGTAATTCCTGCAACTTTCTGTTAGTTAGCACCTAAGTCATTCTGAACTTACTACCCCAGGAAAGTGATCCCATGGGAGAAGGCAGTTCTTGCCAAGATAGTAATTCTTCATTTTTAAGTGTAGCACTAGGGGTTAATGTGCTGGACTGCAAAGTCAGTTTTAACCAGAAGGTCGGTGGTTCAAGTTCACCAGTCGCTCCTTGGAAACCCTATATGAGGTTGCTATGGGTCGACACCGACTCGACGGCACTTAACAACAACAACAAGTCCTACTGGCATAGTGGGTTAGCATTGAGCTGCTAACCGCAAGGTCAGCAGTTTGAGTCTACCAGTTGTTCCTCAAGAGAAAGATGAGACTTTCTGCTCCTATAAAAATGTACAGCCTTGGAAACTCTGTACAGAGTCATTTGAGTCAGAACTGACATGACAGCACACAACTGCCAACCACCACCTCCAATTATCCCATGGCAGAGCTTAAAAAAAACAAACTAAAAAATTACACAGATTTATTCTGCTACAGTTCTGGAGGTCAGAAGTATGATATGGGTTTCACTGGCTGAAAGCATGGTGTTGGCAGGGCTACATTTTTTCCTGGAATCTCTATACACGAGAATCGGTTTTCTTGCCCTTTCTAGCTTCTAGAAGCTGTCAGCATTGCTTGCCATGTGGCTCTCTTAATCTCCAAAGCCTGTCAAGTCTTTCTCATATCACAGGCACTCGGACACGGACTCTTTGGCCTCGTGCTTCCACTTTTACAAAGCCTTGTGATTATATTGGGCCCACTCACATAATCTTGGGTCATCTCCCAATTAAAAAAAAAATGCTAAGAAAAAAGACTTTTGGGTTACAAGAATGTGGGCTTTTGAACTTCAAAACCCTACTTCTTGAAAGTTTTAGGAGATAAAGTTATGCAAAAGCAGTAGAATTGGAACTAGAAACATACCTGATTACCCAAAGCCTGTTTTCTGACACTCCAAATGATTGCCTAAGGAGCCTACAGACTAGAGTGGAGGGGATGGAGATAAGCAGAAAAGAGGAGAGAGGAAGAACAAACAACAGGGCAGAAGATACTGCCAATATAACCCTGTGAAAGGAATCCTGGGTCAAGCCTCTAAGAGAATGAGGAATAACAGAAACTCCAGATGCAGTTGAAGATTTGGTTTCAAAGAGGACTAATGCCTTGCTTTCTGAGTAAAGCCCTGAAGTGGCAAGTTTCATAAAATGTCTCTGGACTCAAGTCTAAATGAGAGCAGTAGAACAGAGAAGCGTGTATGGGAGTAGGGCTGAGACAGCCCGTAATAGTACCACCACTTTATGGGAAGCAGCCAAATGTTTTCACAGCTCCTTAGAGGACTGAAAAGAGAGTAGGACCTATGCAGATCTTATCGTTGGGACAGGCCTTCATGAATTTGACTCAAGACAAGAATGTCTTAGGAGATATGGCTGTGTAGACAGATGGAACTGGCGAGTTGAAAGCCATTTGGTGTATATGAAGCCCTCCAGAAAAGCTTTTGATTTTGTTTTTAAATTAAGTTATGCTGGAACCCAGAGTTAACTGAAAAAAAATTTCTTGACTGAGTTTGTTACTGCTACCTATCAACATGGAGTTTCAAGTATAATTTCTTGCACATATGTATGTGTTGCAATGTGAGATTACATGAGACCACCATATAAGTGACTGTATCATTCCTGCCACATAAAAAGTGTACCACGGATCATAACTAGATATTTTCCATTTCCCTTCAGCTCTGCTCTGTACTCTTCTTCACTGTGGGAAGCTGACCTCAGGGACTGCAGAAACGACCTATTTGCCCTCTGGCTTCCAGTGGGTTTGGCCAATGGGAGGCACCAACAGGAAATGGGAGGGGTGGGAGGAAAGAGAGATGGGGTATTTATTCCTTTGGCTTGGCCATAACTCTGTTTCACATGGCTCCTGTCTGATGGTCTTCTATAGACAGGACTCTCACTGGGGTTCCACTAACTGCTTCCTCTCTTTGCTTTTTCAGGACTAGAGGTAGCAGGGACTATTGCTATTGCTGTCCCTGTGATGTGTTCCTATCTCTTCTTGGTTTCCCTGAACCCTGTGCACACTATTATAAATAGTCCCTTCATTATGTGAAGGTGGTGGTGGTAGTGTGCCGTGGAGTCGGTTCTGCCTCATAGCCACCCTGTACAGGGTTTCCGAGGCTGTAAATCTTTATGGGAGCAGAAAGCCTCATCTTTCTCCTGGGAAACGGCTGATAGTTTCGAACTACTGACCTTGAGGTTGGCAGCCCGACTCGTAACCATTACGCTACCAGAGCTCCTTCCCTTCATTATACTTCCATGAATTACTTCTTTAGATAATACACTGTCCAAAGTATTTCTTACAGGAACCCTGATGGATAGAGCTGTCGTTGTTATGTGCTGTGGAGTCGGTTCCGACCCATAGCGACCCTGTACAGGGTTTCCGAGGCTGTAAATCTTTATGGGAGCAGAAAGCCTCATCTTTCTCCCATGGAATGGCTGATAGTTTTGAACTGCTGACCTTAAGGTTTGCAGCCTGATTCGTAACCACTACACTACCAGAGAGAGCTCCTAGAGCTGTCATTAGAACTTGCAATTGGAGAATCATGTCTGATTTTATGTGTGATCCTACAGAGTCATGAATTCTTCCTGAGCCTCAGTTTCTTCATTAATCAAAAATGAGAATATAGTATCCCAGTCTTTGCTACTTCAGAGGGGCATTGTGAGAATCATGTAAGTCAATAGAGTTGAAAATACTAGAAAAATTGTAAAGCATTGTAAAAAATGGGCGCAGTAAGATAATCACTGGAAGAAAAAAAAAAAAAAAGATAAGCACTAGACTGCAAACCACAAAGTCAGCAGTTTGAACCTATCTGCCACTCCAGGGGAGAAAGATGAGACTTTCTGCTTCTGCAAAGATTTACAGCCTCAGAAACCCTAGACAGGACCGCTATGAGCTGGAACCACCTCAACAGTACTTAACAACAACTGTAAAACATGATAGCAACTCTATTATTATAATTATTAAAAATAGTAACTATAAAAAATAGTAAGGCCATTTCTGTCCTTACATCTCCTCTGATCTCTTTCTCTACGCCAGCACCGGAATACTAAATGATTCAGTCATTGGTCTTTAACAAAGCCACCATCCTTTCCTGCAAAATTCTGTGTGGTGGAAAGACAGAACTTCGTTATAAAATACAGCATATAATTCTCAGTTTTGTTGCCACCACATTTTGACAAATGACTACAGTGGGCCCAGCATATCCAGCTCTGTCCATGTAGTCTGTGTTTGCTGCCCACAAAGACCACAGAAGATGGAACTGATGAAATCCATGGGCATCAGAGTCCCTCTCATCTGAGCAGAGCCTGGTTCAGTAAGAGTTGCTGTGGACTCAGGTTGTTCCAAGCCCCTGGCAGAAAGAACATTGCTAGAGGAATTTTCATGACCAGGTGTGCTGGGACTGCCTCAGAGCTGACAGGACAGCAGCTCTACTGGGGAAAGGTTTTGTTTTCTGTGCCCATTTCAAAGCAGAAGTAAGCTCTTAAGGGCTTCTCCTACTTTCCCTGCAAGCCTCCCAATCCATGAGCTGTATCTATTATCACTTCTCATGAGCTCAACAGCATCCTGCCAAGGCCTGATATGGAAGGGGCACCATAATTAATAAAGCTAATCAGTGACCTCCAAGTGCTCAAGATATTTCTGCCCCCAGTTTTTTTTTAAAGGAGGCATCAATAATATCCCTGGAGTTAAAGAAATACTGTGAATCACTTTAGGACTTTGTTCTCCTGCATGAAACAGAAACCTGCCTAGAGTGCAATGAAACAAATAAATTGATTATTTCTTTTTAAAGTTTTCCACTGTGAAGAAGGTAGGCAACTTTGAATTGCTGCAACTATGCAACAAGATGTGGCTTTTGCTTTCATGGTGTTAGTTTGGCATGGCTCACTATTAAGCATTCACTGTCTGTACTAAGACAGGAAGAAGAGGATGGGTCAAGGGCTAAAGGAAGATGCCAATCAGAACTATTAACTTTCAAAAGCTAACCCAAAAGCCTCATCTAGGATATTCCAAGCACATCTGTGGTACATGAACTTCTATGGTCTAGCCTGGGAATCTAAACACTCATTAATAACATGGTACCCACGGGAAAGTCTGTGCTCATTTCAAACTCTGAGATACAATTGACCTTCTGGACATAGACCAACCATGGGAATGAGTGTAGCAACTACAATCTGATATGTCAAGTCGCACAATGGGGATGGGTAAAGTTTTGAAAGGTGGAGTGAACAGGAAAGGAGAGAAATGGAGATAGAGCAACAGTGTGACAGTTTTAAGAAAAGTTCCAGAACTGTAGCACACATGACTATATTCTGGGGTAGTTACCAGACACATTAAAAGTGAAAGCTTCCCAGAGCCCCATCTCTGTTGAGAAACTCCTCACTGAACTTCTTTTTTCTGTCTGGTTCTATTTAAAGGAAAACATTGTCTACATCCCACTCCCTGATGACACTCCTCAGGGTCCTTGCCATTGGTTCAAGTTATGGGAGAACCAGTGTGAGACGAAGGCCTTTCGAAGACTTCCAAATTTAAACCAGTCCTACAGACATGAGACAGAATTGCCTATAGAGAATTGTGTTATAGCCAAGCACCAGGGTATATATTTATCTGCGCTTAAGATTTTAATCTCTTAAAAGAAAAAAAAAGGCCACATATTGGGCCAAAAGACAAAGTGGAAAAAATGTACTGCTGAACAAATATTCAGTATGGTTACTCAGAATGTATGAAATGATGAACTGTGAAAAAAAATGCCTGTGGCAAATTATCAGCAGGCTATATTTGGGGGTCCAAAATGCAGGGGCCCTGCCAACCAAGTTCACACAGCCTTAGTGTTTTTCCATTTCTATTTATAACTACCCACACATTCACACACAAAAAATGCAGTGGACATTCAACTTAGTTTTTAAATGACTAAAATGCTCTAACATGTATCAGATTGCAGCACGTGAGCTCCTTCAATGCTGCCTGTGATTAGCCTTACTTACTGGAGAAGGGATTAATCAATGTGCGGAAAACAACATAACAGGACCTTTTGGGAATTTGAAAGTATGAAAACAACTTTTTACAACTTACTTCACTGCCACAAAATTTTATTGAGCACCCACCCTGTGAAAGTCTCTCTTGGGATCTAAATATGAACAAGATAGAGCCTCGAGTTCCAAGGAGCTTGCAGTTTTCTGAGGAACATACAGATATTGGAATAAAATATATGAAAAAGGAGGACCAGTGCCTCAGTAGAACTGCTGACAAACTGTTTTAGGCATTATAATAGTAGGTCCTGGACAGAGTGGTAGAAAAATGTGGAATAAAATCATAAAAAATAAACAAACAAACAAAAAAAAAAACCCAGACTTACAGGTCTGATAGAGACTGATGGAATTCTTGAGACTCTGGCCCTTAGACACCCTTCAAACCTGGAACTGAACCCACCTCAGGAGGTTGTTTCAGCCAAACAAGAGGCAGACCTATTAGGTAAACAGTAACATAAACGAGGAAGGGGCTTCTCAGAACAATCAGCCACATGAGACCAAAAGGGCAGCAGTTGCCTGAAAACAGTTTTGAAGGCAAGAAGGGCAGGAAAGATGAGCAAATGGGAAAGGAGAACCCAGGGAAGAAGTGGGAAAAGTTCTGTTGCTTTGAGGGGATTGCAACTAATGTCACACACACACACACACACACAAAGTTGTGTATAGATTGTTGAATGGAAAAATTAATTTGTTTTGTAAACTTTCACCCAAACCACAATAAAATGTGTATGTGTGTTGTGTTTTGTTATTTTAAATATATTAGGTCTAGTTTTGTTTTGTTGTTGTTTCCCTTTTTTTTTTTTTTTTTACTGGTGCTGTTTTGCTGTTTTATGCTCCCCCTTCTACCTTTGGGGGACTCCTTATTTCCTTATATTACCCAAGAACAGTCAGCAACTGCTGCCATATAGTCAAACTACAATCACACTCTACAAAACACCAAAACCCAGGCAAGAACCAATACCAACTGCCATATACCAGGGAAACAGATAACACCTGTGAAAGTTACTCTGAGTTAAGCAAGAAGAGGCGAGAAAAGGGAAGCCCACATCCCGATCACATCTACCTGGAAGCAATCAGAAAGCATAAAAAATGCCAAAACACATACTCAATTAAGTATTAAGGCCACAGATAAACACTAAGCATGTCCAAGAAGCAAAAGCAGATGACCATATCAGCACATGACCAGAAATAAGATAAAATGTGTAAGACAAATGACCTAGAGGTAGACATGGACTACATTCTGGAAGGAGAGCAGGCCTTGGAAATGCCTGAGAAGGAATTCAGAAAAATGATTATAAACATTGTAAAATGTCTCAAAATACTTTACAATAGAGTTGAGAAAAATAAGGAAGAAGTCAGGAAAGCACTACAGGAACAATCAAATAAGATAGATACAGCAGTGGAAACAATTCAAAACCTACAGAAAGAGGTCCAAATGATCAATAATAGAATATCAGAAATAGATAATACTCTGAAAGGGCAAAGGAGTAGAATAGAAGAGATGGAAGGTAGAACCAATGAATTGAAACACAAATCTCTTAATACCACTAAGAGAGAAGAACAAACAGAAAAAAGGATAAAAAAATCTGAAGAAGGTCTTAGATTCATGTTGAACAACATGAAGAGGAATAACTTAAGAATTATCAGCATTCCAATACAAGAAGACTCCACGAGTCCACAGAGGAAATAGTTGAAGAACTGCTAGAAGAAAATTTCTCTAACATTCTGAAAAGTGAAAAGATAAACATTCAAGAAGCTCAAGGAACTCCAGGAAGGATAGACCCCAAAAGAAAATCACCGAAACATATCATAATTAAGCTCTTCAAAATCAAAGATAAGGAGACACTCCTGAAAGCAGTTAGAGAAAACAGAAGTGTTACATACAAAGGCAAGCAAGTCAGATTAAGCTCGGATCTCTCAGCATAAACCATGCAAGCAAGAAGGCAATGGAGAGATGTATATAAAACCCTGAAAGAAAAAAAAATTGCCAACCAAGAATCTTTTATCCAAAAAAAAAGAATCTTTTATCCAGTAAAGGTATCAATTAAATATGATGGTGTAATCAAAACATTCCAGGATAAACAGAAGCTAAGGAATTTTGCCAAAGGCAACCCTGCACTATAAAACATCCTAAAGGGAGTTCTGTGGACTGAGAAGCAAAAAGAACAGACAACAACCAGAGATTGACATACGTGGCAGCACCTCCCAGAATTAAATCGACAGAAGGAAGAGTAGAGAACAGAACAAAACTATTAAGAACAAACTCAGAGAATCTGGGAGGTCAGTCTATAATCAAAACAAGTACAATGTAAAAGAAGGTAAACATGTAGGAACAGAGAACCAGATGGTGAGAAGGTCAGGTAGATTACAGGATAAAATAGACTTCACTAAATGGAGAAAAAAGTTAATGAACTATAAGGCAACCTCAAAGAAAATTAACATTTCACAACATACCAAGAAAATGGAAATTCAAAAAGAACATAGAAACATTAAAACTATGAGGAAACTCACAAGAAAAAACACAAAAAGCACGAACTCAACAAAGAAAGACACACAGAACAAAGAAAGCAGCAACACCACAAAAAAACAAACATAATGGCAGCAATTAATCCATACCTATCGATAATTACACTGAATGTAAATGGATTAAATGCACTTTTAAGATACGGAGAGTGGCAGTAAGGATAAGAAAACAAGATCCTTCAATATGCTATCTGCAAGTGACAAATCTCACCTACAGAGACAAAAACAGATTAAAAGTCAAAGGATGGAAAAAAATATACCAAGCTAAATGCAATAAAAAACGGACAGGCGTGGCAGTACTAATCTCTGATAAAATAAACTTTAAAGCAAAAAACAGCATAATAGATAAAGATGGACATTATCTCATGATTAAAGGGACAACAGAACAAGATGACATAACCATAATAAATATCTATGCTCCCAATGAAAGAGCTCCAAAATATATAAAG
>NW_006408649.1:7395399-7412882 GCF_000296735.1 Chrysochloris asiatica | reverse complement strand
CATAACATGGATGAACCTTGAGGACATTATGTTGAGTGAAATTAGTCAGTCACAAAAGGAGAAACAGTACATAGGGCCACTACTGTAAAAGACTAAGAAAAAGAACCCATACTATAGGGGGTGGTATTCTTTGCTGGTTACTGAGATGTGGGCAGTGGGTTGATGGGAGGGAGGGGAAGGTGGAGCACAGGGCAGGGATTAGACACAGGATAATTTGGGTACTAGGGAGGGGGCCAATATCCAAGAAGGAGAATGTAAGAACAAAGTGGATGGGAGAACAATTAGGCAGGTTTGCATGGGCTAAATTGGACAGAGGTAAATAATGATGTATGCACAACCTTGGAACAACAGGTCTCTGGGATACAGGAATTGAGACATGGTTGGAATAGGGAAAAGGGGGGAAATAATGTTAAGATGCTTGGCTGTCTTTTGAATCTTGGGTTCCCTGGCATACCTTTATAAAATAGACACTGTAGGGGGAAAGAAAGGAATAGCCAGAAACATCACCATAGAAAGCTTCTAAGTCCATCGTTTTCCTATAACTGATTGGAATACGTAAAATGGGGCTACAACATGCGCAATGAAGGAGGCTTCCTGCAGAACCTCTGGATCACATAAGACCGTAGGTGGAATCCTGAGCCGAAAGGACAGGCAGACCAGCCTGGAGTGGCTAGAAGAACAAAAGATACTTCTTGAAAGAAAGACCGGCAGGAAAAATACAAAACAATATAGGCAGACCAACTGATTACTATAATAACAAGCAAGTTGCTGGCCCAGGAGACATCAAGGCAAGTGGTCGGGTCCCCTGAGGGCAAACCCCCTTCCAAGACTAAGACTCAGTGGGAATACACGCTCTGATTGGTGACCACATTCGTCACCAATAAGGGGAAATGAGGGAAAAACAGCAATGTGAGCTAAGCCCTACTATATTCAATAGACTCCTGTGAACCTGGGTGGAAACCTGGTTGGCCAGCAGTGTTGCAAGACCTGGGGACTCTTTGGCCCAGAGTCAGTGACATAGCCACAGAGGACTAGAGTGGATTGTGAAGCATCCAACTGATAAGAAGGGAGGGCATATGCACAAGAACACCCACACTTACAGATAATACCCACTTGACCTGGCTTCAATGACTGGATGATCAGAGCTCAACTAGAAGAAGAAAGAAGAGGAAAAAAAAAGAGTAATCTGATACAATTTGATGAAGTTGACCTACACCTATGGATGCAGTAGCTCAAAAGAGGGAACATACCTTTACAGGGAGGGTCATTCCCACCTCCTCGATACACAAAGTAGACAGGGATGGACAACTTGGACATTGGCTACCCAAAGTGTGTGTGGAGGGTGGGAGGAGGCTATAAAGGCAAAAAGTGACTGGCTTACAAGCTTTCAAGAGGAAGCCTAGATCCAGAGAGCGCGGAGGAAGGTAATCTCCACTGAGTAGTATCCAATCTGTCTAGGCAGGGCTGATGAAATGAAATGCAGATAGGGCTCTTGTGATACAATAGTGAATAATTGTTATCGGGACTGATTGTGAGGGTTGGAAATATAAAGGTAGACGTTTTGCAGCAAGGAGGGAATGATTAACTTTGCAGTCTAGGAGCGGAGGTCCCTGGGACCATCAAGAGAGAAGAGTGGAGAGTGGGGCCCTACCCAGAGAAGCAGTGACATCAGACATGGAGGCAGAGCTGATGACATGGAGAGATGGAGCAGCTGGGGACTTTAGACCCAGAGAGGGAGAGGGGCTGTGTGCAGGTTATACCCTTTGGTTAGTTGATGATGCTTGGAGGGGACTGTAACCATGGCAATGAAACAATATACAATAGGATGAATGTAAAACTAATGTTATCCCATGTAAACTATCACATAATTCACAATAAAACATTCAATATATATATACATATATTGTTAAGTGCTATCGAGTCAATTCTGACCCATAGTGACCCTGTATAGGGTTTCCAAGGAGCAGCTGGTGAGCTTGAACCACCAACCTTGCAGTTCAAACGACTGCAGTCTGACACATTAGTCCACAGCACCACACCTAATATATATATATATGTATGTATATTAGGTGAACACATGAGGGTGTGAATGTCATGGACATTTGATTGTTGTCTCTCAGCATTCATTCTTCTTGCCCTCTTTTCAGTAACCCCTGTTTCTATTTGGGGATCCAAGAGTTTACAGAGAAGTAGATTTTACATCTTAGCTTCAGATATTTAACACATGACCTGATTAATCAATGCATTCCTTCCCTTTGGGTATAATGATTGGTTCAGAGGTGAGCATTCACTCTAAAATGGGCCAATTTGAGTGAAAAAGACTTTCGTTGGGAATGCTGAGTCAGAGAATCTGCTTTTGTGTCAGATGTAAAGGAAGAAGCATGCAGGCCCAAGAGCTGCTAAAAGCTATTTTGTAACCATGAGGTAAGTCAGTCTTATGATGAATGAAGAGACAGAAATAAATCAAATTCCTGAACCAACAGAACATTACTTACTGAATATTATTCCTACTCTTGATTTATTTTAGTCACATGAATCAATAAACTCCCTTCATTGTTAGTTTGAATTGGGTTTTTTGAACTTCCAATAAAAACATCCTAATTGATTCGGTATGGAGTAAGGTGTACTTTCTGGAGGAGATGGCATATAACTTAAATCTTGAAGATGAGTAGAATGTGGATGGTGCAGATGAGAGAATAGAAGGAATAGTCTTGGTGGGTGAGTTGTTGCAAGTGTCTGGATGTTAAATGAGCCTATTGTACCTAAGTTGACTCTGGAAAGATTGTACTGAGCAGATCCTAGTAGTCTTGAAGGCCACACTATGGAATTTGGTCTTTATTTGGCAGGCAAAGTTTATATGGTATGATGGGAAATTGGTACCTTCCTCAGATCACTTACCAGCTACCAGGCATTCATTCAAATCATTAACATTCATTGTTTAGAGGACTGTGAGTCAAACTTTATAGCAAATGAGAGACAAAGCCAGAATGTTTAGGTGAAAAAGCAGAGACTGTCATAGTTTCCTGTGGCTGTCATAACAAATTACCACAAACTGAGTGTCTTAAAACAGAACTTTATTATATCACAGTTCTGAAGGCTGTTGTTAGGTGTTGTCCAGTTGGCTCTGACTCATAGTGACCCTATGTTCAACAGAATAAAACATTGCCCAGTCCTGCATCATCCTCACAATTGTTAGGTTGGAGCAGTTACTATGTCAATCCATCTTGTTGAGGACCTTCCTCTTTTTCTCTGATCCTCTACATTATGAAGCATGATGTCCTTTTGCAGGGACTGGTCCCTCTTGATAACGTGTCCAAAATATGTGAAATGAAATCTGGCCATCCTTGCTTCTAAGGGGTATTCTGGCTATACTTCTTACAAGACAAAGTTGTTTGTTCTTCTACAATCCATGCATGATGCTTTCAATATTCTTAGCAAACTAATTCAAAAGCTTTAAATGTCTTCCATTTTCCGCATTCATTGTCCTGCTTGCACATTTATATAAGGCGATTGAAAGTACCTTAACTTATGTCAGGCTTGCTGAAGTCCTTAAAGTGACATCTTTGCTACTTAGCACTTCAAAGAGGTGTTTTGCAGCTGATTTGCCCAATACAACATGCTTCCATGAGCATTGATTGTAGTTCTAAGTAAAATGAAATCTTTGAAAACTTCAATCTTTTCTCCATTTATCATGATATTGTCTAGTATGAGGATTTTAGTTTTCCTTTTACAATGAGTTGTAATCAATAAGTGCTTCAGGTCCTCTTCCCTTTCAGCAAGCAAAGTTGCAGGTTGTTAATGAAACTTCCTCCAATTTCATGCCATGTTCTTCTTCATATAGTTCAGCATCTCTAAATGTTTGCTCAGCATCTAGATCAAATAAGTATGGTGAGAGGATACAATCCTGACACACCATCCCTGAGTTTAAACTATTCAGTAGCCCCTGGTTCTATTTCAATGACTGCTTCTTCATCTACGTATCTATATAGGTTCCTCATGAGCATAACTAAGAGTTCTGCACTTTCCATTCTTTATAATGTTAGCCATAGTTTGGATCAGCTTGAGCAAAATTTTACTTGCATTCAATGTTAGTAATATTTTTTGATAATTCTCACATTCTCTTGGGTCTTCTTTCTTTGGAATGCATACAAATATGAGTCTCTTCAGTCAGTTGGCCAGATAGCTGTCTTCCATATTTCTTGCAAGACTGGTGAGTGCTTCCATTGTTTATTCATTTTGTTGGAACATTTCAGTTGGTATTTCATCCATTTCTGCAGCCTTGTTTTTCCTTAGTGCCTTCAGTGTAGCTTGGATGGCTTCCTTCAGTATCAATGATTCTTGATTGTATGTTACCTCTTGAAATAGTTGAATGTCAAGCAATTTTTTTTTTTATTAGTACAGTGACACTATGTATTCCTTCCATCATTTTTTAAAATGTTTCTTGTATTTTTAATTATTTTGAGTCACTATATATTGTTCTGTAGATTGTTCTTTGAGTCCAACTTGTCAATGTGGTATTTTGACCTAAGAGATCAAGTCAGTTTAGAACACGATTTATTAGAGCTTTGAAAACAAATGAGAAAATATTACCTCTGCTTCATACAAAATCATGATGCACTTGTGTCCAGCATTTGTGCATGCATTTTTGGTCTTGAGATTGCTGTTGTGTGTGCTAAGTTGATTCCAGAAACCTTTTGGGCAATTCTACTCTGTCATCTAGATTTGCTGAGTCAGAATTAACGTGACAGCACACAACATCAATCTCAAGAAAACTACTATAAGTTCTTACTCAGTTTACTGATGGGGGTTAAGATCTCCATTTAAGTGAATTATCTATGTAATTGAAGATTAACTAATTGATAACAAAAGCATATGAATTTTAATCATTTTAGAGATGGGTGCATTTCTGTGCCTCTGAAAAGGATTAAAAGGTGGAATAATGGTAATAGAGTCACGTCATTGAAGTTGGAACATCATTTATCACACACAGTGATGCTGCCAGTGATCAAACAATGCAGTGGACAGAGTATGGGCTTTGGATTCAAGAAGACTCAGCTTTGAGTCCAGCTATGCTACCCACTAGCTGTGCGATCTTATAGAAGTAGCCTAAACTCCCAACCTTGGTTTCCTTATAAAATGGAGATAGAAATTCTCACGTCCTAGGGATATTGTGAGTATTAAATGAGATCATGTGCATAAATAATATACATAATGCCCATAAAGCTTTTAGTTCCATACCTAGTAAAAGGAATGTGTTCAATATCACTGTTGTGATCAACAAGAAGCAAATGAGCTATTATTACTGCTCTTACACTAAATACTCCGAGACTGTAGCTTTCATTATAAGGTTACTCAGTTCACTGAGTTTTATGGTTTTTTTTGAGGAGAATCTGTGGTTTTGTTACTTCCTTGCCACCAAATTTTGCCCTGCTAAGGGGGCACTGAGGTATCACAAGATGCCTTCCCTAGACTTTCTCATCCCATTAATTCATTTGACATCTAATTGTGAAAAAATAAAAAGTAGAAAATAAGTATGCTAAAAAAGAGTTCCAAATACGATGTTTTGAGAATTGATAGGCAAGGGGGATAAATAAGTGAAAAAAATGAATGACTATGTTGTGAGTAAATGAATTAACAAGAAGGTTGAGAAGACAAGGGATGAATGCCAGAATACATCCCCTAAGCCTGATAGTCCTTTCCCAAAGTGCACATATGACATCATAGGGCTTGCCTTTAGCATAAGTGGATGATCTGGAAAATTTTGAAAGGCCCTCCAGTCTATGATTTTCAAGATGTAGTTTTCAAAACTTTGATACCTCATATTCAGCAGGCTCAAAATACTAAATGTATCACATTAAATGGCAAAACTGCCTATTTCACCTAATGACAGTACACCCAATAACAGTTCAGAAAATTTTAGAGATCCTTCTTGTTGCTAAGTGTCGTCAAATCGGTTTCAACTCATAGCAACCCTGTGTAGGGTTTCCGAGGAGCAATTGGTAAGTCTGAACCACCATACTTGCAGTTCAAACCGAATTTCAGTCCATAGTTTTAGAGGCCCTGTTGTTCAATGCCATAGAGTAGGTTCTGACTCATAGCATTTCCAAAGAGCAGCTGGTGGGTTTGAACTGCTGACCTTGTGACTCGCAGTCCAGTGCTGATCCAACACCACAACAAGAGTCTGGATACCTACAATTACCTCCCAAACCAGTTATCCCAAAGAGATGCTTCCCTAGATAATTCCTTTGCTTCTTCCCATTTGTCCTCCTTATCTCTTTTCAGAGTTCCTTTTTTCTTTTATTTAGAATTATGCTAATGCTTTTTGATCTACTCCTGGAAACTTGTTTTTCACCAATGCCTTCAGTGCAGCTTGGCCTTCTTTTTTCAATCTATTGGTTCTTAATCATAGGCTACCTCCTGAAATGGAGTCCTGGTGTAGGCTGTAGGGTAAGCACTGGACCACAAGGTCAGTTTGAATGCAAAGTTCGGTAGTTCAAACTCACCAGCCACTCCTCAGAAACCTTATGCAGGATCAATATGAGTCAGATATGACTTGACAGCACTGAACAACAAAAACAACCTCCTGAAATAGTTGAACGCTTTCCAATTCCTTTTGGCACAGAGAGTGTGTATGACTTCTTCTGTTTTTCTTCTCCTCCGTGCATCATCATTCAACAGTATTTGCTTCCATTCCGTCTAGTTTTTATTTTTTGGATGTCTGAAAAACACTCATATAATCATTTAAACAACCAAAGGGCACATACTGCAAACCTGCCTCCTGGCTGCCAGCACACAGCCTTTCTCTTCCCGTGAGTCTAGAGTCATCAGCTTCTCTCTCTCTCCATGTCCTCATCTCTGCCTCCATCTCTGGTGTCGCTGCTTCTCTGGATAGGGTCCCACATTCCACTCATGCTCTTCTCCCTTGATGGTCCTAGGATCTCTGTCCTGGACTGTAAGATTAACTACTCCCCCCTTTGTGTTACAAATCTTCTACCTTTATAGTTGTGAGCATTGCACGCAATTAGTCATGATAACAATTACTATTGAATCATAAGAATCTTATCCCCATCTCCTTTCACCAGATGTGTCTAGACAAGATGAAAACTATTCAGTGAGGATTCTACCTTCCCCTGCACACTCTGAAAACTTGTAAGCCAGTCACTTAATGCCTTTATAGCCCCCTCATTTTAGGTAGCCAATGTCTAAGTTGCCCATCCCTATCAATGCTGTGTACAGACAGGATATGTTTGATCCTTGATGTGAAGACTCTTTGCCTCTCACTTGGCATTTTGAGCTGCTACATCAAATTGTAGCAATTTACAGTTGTTTCCTTTTTAACATTAAAAAAAAAAATCTTTCTCTAGTCATCAAGCCATCAAAGCTAGGTCAAATGGATACTATCTGCAAGTTTGGGTGTTCTTGTATGTCTCACCTCAATTTGTATTAGCTGGATGCTTCACTTTCAGCTCTAGCCTTCTGTGGCTATATCCTTGTCCATAGGCTCAGGAGTCCCCAGGTCTCACCACACTTTGGACCAACCAACCCTTTCTCTTCTCTCTCTCATCTCCAGGTTGACAGGAGTCTATGGAACGTGTTTAAACTCAGCCTATATCTTAATGGCTGCTTTTTTACCACTTCCACTCACAGTAGACCAATCTGGTTGCCAGCAAGCTTACACACCTGTTCATGTGTTCCCTTTGAATTTCAGTGTTGGAACGGGGTTTTTCCTGAAGGGACTTGATTGTTTTCTTGATTAAATCTTCTTTTGATATTTGCTTCATTGTTCAATATTTTGCCCATTGTTTTTGTTGTTAAGTGCTATCAAGTTAGTTCTGACTATAGGATTTCCAAGAAGGAGCTGGTAGATTTGAACCACCAACCTTGTGGTTAGCAGGCCAATACTGATCCTACAACACCATACCAGGACTCCATAGAATCCTTCAGTATTTCAACTTGAGGTTTGAATTTTTCTTCAGTTCTTTCAGCTTGAGAAATGCTGAGCATCTTCTTCCCACTTGGTTTTCTAACTTTAGGTCTTTGTACATTTCATTCTAATACTTTATCTTCTTGAGCAATTCTTTGAAATCTTTTGCTCAACTCTTTTACATCATCATTTCTTCCATTTCAAAATCGACAGAATGCCAATTGAGATGTTTCAGCAAATGGATGCAACACTGGAAGCATTCATTTGTGTATGCCAAGAAATTTGAAAGACAGCTACCTGGCCTATTGACTCGAAGATATCCATATTTGTGCTCATTCCAAAGAAATGTGATCCAATGAATATGGGAATTATCTAACAATAACATTAATATCACACACAAGTAAAATTTTGTCAAAGATAATTAAAAATAGTTGCAGCAGTACATTATAGGGAACATCTAGAAAATTAAACTGGATTCAGAAGTGGAAGTGGAACGAGGGATATCATTGCTAATACAGATAACTTTTGATTGAAAGCAGATAATACCAGAAAAATATTTACCTGTGTTTTGTTGACTATGTAAAGACGTTCAACTATGAGGGTCCTAACAGACTATGCGTAACATTTGGAAGAATGAGAATTCCAGAATACTTAATTGTATGTATACAAATCTGTATATAGACCAAAAGGAGGTTATTCGAATACAACAAGTTGATACTGCAAGATTCAACATTAGGAAAGGTATGTGTCAAGGTAGGATCCTAGCTCTGGTAGCGTAGTGGTTACGAATCGGGTTGCGAACCTTAAGGTCAGCAGTTCGAAACTACAAGCTGCTCTGAGGAGAAAGATGAGGCGTTCTGCTCCTGTAAAGATTTACAGCCTCGG
The DNA here is from genome assembly GCF_000296735.1 of Chrysochloris asiatica. NCBI lineage: Eukaryota > Metazoa > Chordata > Mammalia > Afrosoricida > Chrysochloridae > Chrysochloris > Chrysochloris asiatica. The sequence continues at coordinate 7,404,073 of NW_006408649.1, read as the reverse complement.
AAACCCTGTACAGGGTTGCTATGGGTCTGAACCGACTCGACGGCACTTAACAACAACAACATTCAGTCTGTTTGCTGAGCAAATAATCTGAGAAGCTGGATCATGTGAAGAAGAAGACAGCATCAAAACTTATTGACAACCTTAGATATGCAGATAACAACAACTTTCTTGAAGAAAGTGAAGGAGACTTGAAACACTTACTGATGAAGATCAAAGAATACAGCCTTCAGTATGGATTACAACTTAATGTAAAAACACCAAATATCCTCACAATTGGGCCAATAAGCAACATCACAATAAATGGAGAAATGATTGACTTTGCCCAGGATTTAATTTTACTTGAATCCATAATCAAAGCCCTTGGAAGCAGCATTCAAGAAATCAAAGAAGGTATTGCATTGGACAAGTGTGCTGCAAAATGTCTCTTTAAAGTATTAAATGTCAAAATTCAGTTTGAAGATTAAGTTGTGTCTGGCCCAAGCCATATGCATGCCAAAGCAAGACAATGAGTAAGGAGAACTGAAGATTTGAGGCTGTTGAGTATTACGTTAGTGAATATATGGAATGTATCATGGATTTCCAAAAGAATGAACAAATTTGTCTTGTAAGAAGTATAGCCAGAATGTTCCTTAGAAAAGAAGATGGAGAGATTTTGTCACATATATTTCAGACATGTTATCAGGAGGGACCAGTCCAGAGTAGGACAGCATGATTGGTGAAGTATAGGGTCAACAAAAAAGAGGAAGGCACTCATTTAGATGGATTGACAAAGTAGCAGTAACAATGGGCTCAGATATATCAACGATTGTGAAGATGGCACAAGACCAGGCAGTGTTTTATTCTGTTATACGTGGGGCCGCTATGTGTTGGAGCCAATTCAACAACATTAACAATAATGCCTTTTAGTAAATGCAGTGCCACAGATGCCTTTACAGATGAAGGATTAAAGAAGATGGGACTGTAAAGCTAGAGATAAAAATGAGGTCTGGAAAGGACTGTTAACATTTGTCAATAGGAGGTCACTGGCAACCTCAGAATAAAGATAACATTTTCTGGATTTCAGATTTACTTGTGTCTCTCCCCACCCACCACCCACCCCACCCTAACTCCTGTATCTATAAATAAGGATCCCTGGTGGCCCAGTGGATTCTCCCTTGGGCTGCTAACCGAAAGGTTGGTAGCCCAAATGCATCATCTGCTCCTAGGGCAAAAGAGGGCTGTTGGCCCCTGTAAAGATTTGCAGTCTCAGAAACCCTACGGAGCAGTTCTGCTCTGTCCTATGCTCTGCTATGAGTGGAAGTCAACTCAGTAGGTTTGAGGTTTTTTGGTCCTTTTAAATATGATCAGGTTTAGAAATAGAAACTTTCTTTAGTTATGTTAACGAGAACAGATATGAAAGAATCTAGTGATCCTCCCTGTCATATTTTTTGGGTTTTTTTTTTTTTTCAGATATGGAGACTGAACTCAAAGAGCTGACAGAAACATGTGAGTAGCCAAGCAGAGTCAAGATGTAGGTGTCCCCAAGTCCCACAAAGTCTAATGTTTTCTCTCCAAATCAGTAGGTTTCAACCTGGCTTCTAAATTAAAATCCCCTGGAGAATTAAAAAAAAATTGGGGGAGGGGGAGCCATACACAACAAAACATATCATTTCAACAATTTGTACGTGTACAATGAATAAGTAACAGTGGTTATAATTTTCACATTGTGCAACTATTCTTAATATCTTTTTCCATATTTTTTCACCATCATCAATACAAACTCACTGCTCTCTAAACTTCCCCACTCACCTTTTGAGTTGCTGTTGCCACTTTTGTCTCATATAAATAATTATTTAAAAGAATACAATGCTCAAGGCAGATATTCTTTTTCAGTTAAGTTAAACTGTTGTTTGATTTCAGGATGACTTCAGAGGTTAGTTTCTGGTTAAGGGTTAAAGGTTTCCTCAGAGCAGTATTTTCAGGGCATCATTCTACTTCAATGGCTGCAGAAAATCTGGATCCGTGAGATTTTGAAGTTCTGTTCCCCTTTTCGATCAGGAATTGCGTGTAAATTGCTTAATAATGGTTGCCAGGTACCTACCATCCACTTCTTTAGGATTCATGATAAAAGGGACAGTTGTTCATGGAGACAATTGGACTCATATTCTAGTTTCACCTGAAGACACTTTTTAAAAAATACAGATGTCTGGACTTCTCCCAGAGATTCAGATTTAACTATTTTAGGATAAAGTTCAAGAAACCCTGGTAGCAGCGTGGATTATGAGTTGGGCTGCTAACCACAAGGTCAACAGTTCAAATCTCTAGCCATTCTATGGGAGAAAGATGAGACTTTCTGCTTCTGTAAAGATTTACAGCCTCAGAAACCCTATACAGAATCACTACGAGTTGGAACCAATGCCACGGCACACAACCAACGACCAAGGACAGAGTTCAAACAACAACAACAACAAAATTTTTAAGTCAGGGTTGAGAGCCGCTGCCCTTGACCTGGAATCATCTTAATCCTAGCTGAGTCATTTACCCTAGCTCTGATTCAGCCCCTTAATATGAAATTAAGATAATCATGACTTTATTTCAATTCAATTTAAAGTAGCTTGCATCTAGTGAATCATAGAGATTAGAATCAATATGATTTTAAAGTTAAATTAGTCCAGTGACTAACAAAATTAAGCTGTGGGACTCTTTCTTCACATGAATTTTTAAGAGTTGTCCCCCAAATTGAAATAGATAAGGTTGGAGCTTCTCAGGCTGCTGTGGGGATGGCATCACTTGGTTGGGCAATGGCTGGAAAGCACTCATTCACAGTGATGGGTGGGGCATTGTTTGGGCAGCATTCTTCAGCATAAGCTTACCTTTAAGGAGCCTCAGGAAGGAGGAGTAATTCAATGGGCCTGTGAAAACAGCTATGAAGGGACCTGGGAAATATATTTCTTTCATTCTAAGATATTATGTTGTTATTGCTCTCGACTCATGATGATCCTATGCAATACTAAACAAGACACTGCCTAATCCTGTGCAATCACTATTATTGGTTGTCAGTCAAACTGTTGTGATCCACAGGGTTTTCATGGGTTGAGTTTTCAGAGTAGTTCACCAGGCCTTTCTACCTAGTCTTGAAACTCTGCTGAACCCTGTGCAGCATCATAGAAATGTGCAAGCCTCCACTGACTAACAGGTAGTAGCTGCGCATGAGGAGCATTGGCCAGGAATCGAACATGCATCTCCTGCATGGAAAATAAGAATTCAATACAGAACCACCAATGCCTCTTCTAAGATGTTGTGCCATCAGGTCAATTCTGACTCATAATGAGCCTATATGACAGAATTGCTAAGTGCCATCGAGTCAGTCCTGACTCATAGTGACCCTATACATGGTTTCCGAGGAACAACTGATGAATTTGAACCGCTAACTTTGCAGTTCAAATGGACCATATGGTCCAGTGCATTATCCCACTGTGCCGCACCAGAACTCCATATGACAGACTAGAACTGTCCTATAGGTCTTCCTAGGCTTAACTCTTTATGAGAACAAATTGCTAGGCCTTTTCGCCAGTAGAGCTACTGGTGGGTTTGAACCAACAACCTCGTGGTTAGCAGCCAAGCATTTAACTGTTGTGCCACTATGGCTACTTTCTAAGGTGTTAGGGGCTTAAAATGTACTGTTGGTATAATAACAGCTTTATCCTATATAGGGTCCACTATGAGTCAGAACTGACTCAAAGGTACTTAACAACATTACTATTCACATTCAAATGAAAAGTTAACAATGTTATTTGTTGTCATCAAGTCAATTTTGACTATGTGCAACAGAATAAAACACTGCCTAGTCCTGTGCCATCCTCACAAACCTTGCCTAATTTAGAAAAACTAAATTATATTCTGAGAAATATGGTAGTCTCTATTGCATTTTATTGTATTGGCAGTTTGGGGCATATAAATAACTTTGTTTCAATGCTGCAATACTGTGTAACATTACAAAAACATTCTATATGGCAATCGGGGTACCAAATTAAAGTTAAAATTCAGCAGTGCATGGTGGAAGGTGGTTATATGCCTTAGAAGTCGGTTCTGACTCATAGTGACCCTATACAGGGTTTCTGAGGCTATAAATCTTTAAGGGAGCAAAAAACCTCAGCTGGTGGATTCAAATTGCTGACCTTGCAGTTAGCAGCCCAGCTCATGCAAAAAAAAAACCCCACGAAACCATACAAACCCATTGCTGTTGAGTAGATTCCAAATCATCATAATCCCATGTGTGACAAAGTAGAAATACTCCTAAGGGTTTTCTTGTCAGTTCTGTGGAAGCAGATTGGTAGACCTTTCTTCTGGGTGGCTTTGAATCATTAATCTTTACGGGAGTAGTTGTGTGCTATCCAGTAATTAGAGGATAGACTTTGCAAGGGACTAAATCTGCACAGGGACAGAATGAGGACCGTCAGACAACTAAGTAACAGCCAACACCTTGGCTTGGGGTTGCTTAAAGGGTTTTGTTTTTTACTTTTAAGGTGAATTATAAGATACTTCCTTTCAGAGCAGTTAACTATGTAAGAAAATGTTAAGTAAATATAGAACTTGGGGGAGGGTAATCAAGAGAAGAAGCCTGCATTTCCTGCTTTTGGGGGTGCAGAGGAGGGCTCAGAGTCGTTATAATTTAGATAATGCCCTTTTTGTGATCATGGGTTGGTGAGATCTGCGACATATCAGACACACTTACATACATGTTGTGGTGGGGGTGAGGCATGAGCAATCATTAGAAATGCATTTTTCTTTGGGCTGTGATTTTGGTTTCAAAACCTTGAAAGGCAAGTCCAGGAATTCACAAAATTTAAGAGGAAATGATGAAGCCACACTGTGAAGATTTGCCTTAGGAAGATTACTCAACCCTGCATCACTCTTGAGTAAAACTCTCCTCCTATCCTTTTTGCGGGGGAGACACAGCACCATTTTCTAGACCTGATGCAGAACACCAGGCTAAGATAAATGGCCCCTCTTTCTTCCTGACCATAATAATCCTTGTTAGGGTGAGGAAGGATGAGGAATGTCTCAAGGATTACCTTGAAGATGGAAGTCTGAGAGTCAGCAGAGTCATTATAGCCTACACAAATGACTGTTGTAGTGAGGTGTTGTCAGTTTGGTTCTGTTTCATAGGGACCCCATGCACAATGGAAAGAAACACTTTGGGGTCCCACTCCATTCTCACAATTGTTCTTAGGTTTGAGCCCTTTGTTGAAACCTCATTGTCAATCCACACTGACTGATTTAATGCAAACGTGATTGTTGTTAAGTGCTCTTGAGTTGGTGCCGTTTCATTGTCACCCTGTACAGGGTTTCCAAGGAGCACCTGGTAGGTTTGAACTGCCAACCTTGCGGTTAACAGTCCAATGCTTATCCTACAGCGCCACACCAGGACTTCACAAATGTGGTTATAATTGTGAAATTAAAAACAAGATTTGTGAATTAATTGTGGGCTAGCAGTGTTGCATTCTGACTCACAGTGACCCTGCATAAGGTTTCCTAGGTGCAGCTGATGGGTTTGAATCACTGACATTGAAGTTAGCAGTTCAGTGTTTATCCCACAGTGCCACACCAGAGCTCCTGGGAATAGTGTCAGAAATAAACTCTGAATAGAATGAGTTACATTTTGTTTAGTCATTTTAGACTGCTGAACAGAAGGGTTGCATTGTTTTGTTCTCAGTTACATGGAACAGAGTTCTAGGGTTCTCCCAAAAACCCAGGAGGAGTGCCACATGATGAAAATTTTTTGTGCTTTTCTGCCAGAAACAAACAAAAAAAAAACTTTCAATATAATGTGTTTTGGGCACCACCTTTATCAGTTTTAGTCGCCTTGGTCATATGTGAGACATGGTGGTAAGGGACATCCAAATCCATACATGAAGAGGAAGTGGTCCAAGAGTTCAGAGATCACCCTAGTTTGTTCAGGCTATATAAACCCAATTTGATCCAATGAGATTCAGAGTCTTAAGATATCTTTCAATTTCTTAGATTCTAGCAGGACTAAGATGACGTTTTGGATATTAATAGAATACAATGACTTTTAAAATCCGTTCCTCTTGAAGGAAGAGCTCAAATTTTGGACCCCAAGCTTTCCAATATGGACATATGCCATCAGCTCCCCCTGCAGGTCTAATTCTTTTTTGCCTGATAATTCCTGAAAGTCTAGGGTGAAAATGGATTCTGGAAAGATTCCTAAACCAGCTCTCAGATGGAACACTAACTGCTTAGCATTGATCACCTTTCTCCTGGGAGCCGCATGTCCTAGGAAGACTGAGTCTACAAGTGCATAAAAATGCCACAGGAAAACAAAAAGAACCAACCTGGAGTTACAGTGCCTGGTTAGTGCTTTCCCTGTACCCAATGCATTTTGAAATCTCTTATTATCTATATCCTTTACTGGGGAGTGCAGAGGCTCCACAAGATTAGCATTGGATTTCAAATCACAAGCTTTATGGTTTGAGCCCACCAGTCTCTCTGTGGGAGAAAGATGACGCTTCAGCTCTCGAGAATGATTTTTAAAACTCTCAGAAACCCTATACAGGGTCACTATGAGTCAGCACCAACTTCAAGGCATGGAACAACTATAACAACAATCTCCCTCATTAACTCTTTGGTTCTTTGGTAAACTCATCCCAGGTTAAATTACCTCCACATGAATCATGTGCTAAGAAATGACACTTATGAGGAGGCTTCAAAAGTTCATGGAAAAATTCCCTTACCTCTCCTTCACCCTACCACCCCCACCAACCCACCCCATCTCTGTATGCTCATGGCTCATGGTCTGTTAACTCTAAAAGTTATTTCTCAAAAATGTTTTGGACTGTCCAAATTTTATGCTACTTTTCTGAGTCATTTATGCAATAAAAATTTATGAGTGTCTACTACATGAAATATATGTTTGGGAGCCTGGATAAAGAAGGACTCTATCTTCATGGAGACTAGATACTACTAGGCAGAATACATAGGAAGTAAGTGTATATATAGACATACATTTCAATCAAGTGGACAAAGTAGATTCAAGCAAACGTCTGGATAAAATGAGACAACAACCCATGCCAAGATGTGGGTGAAATGCATTTTAGGAGAGGAAATGGCAAGTACAAATATCCTGAGGCAGAAATGAGCTTAGTGTGGTCCAAAATCTGCAAGAGATCAATGTGACTGGAATAGAGAGTGTTGAGACAGTAGTAAGAGATGAGGCTGAGAAGTAGGCAAGGCCCACTATGTAGACCTTATAAAATACATATGGAATTAGGATTTTATTATAAACTAGGCGGTCATTGGAGGGCTTTGAGTAGGGGAGAAATACCTGATTTATGAAAAGAGTCAAAGAAGGCTAGTATGGGGTCAATATGAAGCCAGTTGGATGACTCCAAGTGAGAGGTGATATTCATCAAAGTAGTAAAAGTAGACACATTGTGAATGTATTTTCAGGGTTGAACCATAGGATTTGCTGGTGAAGTGAATGTGAAGAGTGAAAGGAAAAGATAAATCAAGTATAACTCCTGGGGTTTTGGCCTGGGTAGCTGGGCAATTAGCTGAGATTGGGTAGACTGGGACAGGAAGTTTGGGTGGGTGGGTGGAATCAAGAGTTCTGCTTGAACAAGTTAAGTTTAAGAAACTTATTAGTCATCCAATGGAGACATCAAGCAGGCAGCTGGATATGAGAGCCTGGAACACATGCTTGAGGCAGGAATAAATAGGGGGACTATTTATGGAAATGGGAGCTCCATTCAGTAATATGTTGTGACACCTGGTTGTGAGCCTGCTGCTCTCCTGAGTCTTGGTTTTGTCATTTGTAAAATGATGGAGTTGGTTGTTCTCTAAGGGTCTCTTCAGCTATGCAAGTATAAAATAGAATATGAGCATTTAAATTTCACTGAGCAGCAGGAGTGAGCTAGACTTGCTGCAGTTTGGACCTAAAACTAAAAAGAGATGTAAGACACAAAGAAGACTGGCAGCTAATCTTAGGAGTCTGAATTGGAAATGAGTTGTTGCAAAGCAACCATAACTACTGCTTGTTTTGAAGGTGGGAGTTTTGGGGGAGGAAACACTTAAGCAGCAGAAGATGAACTTGCTCAGAGAAAAGCAGCATAAATTTCTATGTAAACAGGATTTGCAAGAAAGGGCAGTCAAGTGGTATTACCTTCACAGGCTAGTTATTTTTAGCACCATAACAGACAAATATGTCTATTTGGAATCTTGCAACTTAAGGAAGAAATGTCCAGAAAGGGCCTTTTATTTTATTTTTTGTTTTATATTTTTTGATACTGTCCAAAATTGCCTAGATAAATTATCTCTATTATATTCCTTCTCATTTTTCAGTCCCTCAGCCCCACAGATAATTCTGAAGCAGTCCTTTATGAAGAGATAGAACTATTGTTTGTATTTTGTTTTAGAGCTTTACAAAGTGCTTTCTCAGCTCTTTCCATCCTTAGGAGCATTCTGGCTGTACTTCTTTCAAGACAGATTTTTCATTCTTCTGACAGTCCACAGTATAGTCAATATTCTTCACCAAGAATGTAATTTGAAGGCTTATGTTCTTCTGTCTTCCTTACTTTTTGTCCAGTTTTCATATGCAGATGAGGTGACTGAAAATACCCTGGCCTGGGTCAGGCACACCTTAGTCTTCAAAGTGATATCTTTGATTTTTTTTTTT
>NW_006408649.1:7391464-7394634 GCF_000296735.1 Chrysochloris asiatica | reverse complement strand
GCATATGCCCTCTCTTCTTATCAGCTGGATGCTTCACTCTCCACTCTAGTCCTCTGTGGCTATGTCACTGACTCTGGGCCCAAGAGTCCCCAGGTCATGGATATCTTTGCTTTTTAATGTTTCAAAGAGATCTTGTGCAGCAGATTTGCTCGATGCTATATGTTATTTGATTTCTTGACTGCTGCTTCCATGGACATTGATTTTGGATCCAAGTAAAATGAAAACACCATTTATTATGATGTTGCTTTTTGGTCCAATTTTGAAGATTATTGCCTTTTTTATGTTGAGATGGGACCTTAATTTATGACATAAGCAGACTTTCAATTATAACTAAAAATGCACAAACAGCAGAAAATAAACTAGATGACTGGAGCCTCCTAAAAATCAAATACATATGCTCATCAAGGCTTCTCCATAAGAGTAAAAAGAAAACCCACAGACCAGGGAAACACTGACATAGCTGACAAAGATTAAATTTCTAAAATTGATAGAAAACTGCAACACCTCAACAATAAAAAGACAATCCAGTTTTTAAATGGACAAAGGACATGAACAAGACAATTCACTAAAGAAGGCATTGAAGAATAACAATGAATCTGTGAAACATCTCACAACATGGATGAATCTGGAGAGCATTTTGTTACATGAAATAAGTCAGACACAAAAGGTTGAAAATATATGAGACTACTATTATAAAAAGTTAAAAAAAAAAAAAAAAAAGGTTTACACACATAAAATGATTTGATGGTTACCAGGATGGGAGGGAAAACCACTAACCAGATAGTAGACACCTGCTAACTTTGGTTAGCAATACAACCCACAATATGGAGGAAGTCTGCACAACATAACTAAGGAAGACACTGAAAGGTTTACAATAGTAAAAGTCAACAACAGTAAATAATATTACATATACATTCCTGCAACATAATAATAAACAGTAATTACAAGTGAACATATATAGGTAGTTATGTAAGCAGACAGAGGTGGAAGGTCATATAGATGGATACAGTTGGCTGGCAGCAGATATTCCTATATACATTTTTGCATGCTGCAAATATATCCATGTATATAATAGAGCACAAAGCTGGCACAGCCATAAAAAGCTCTTAGTCATAACCAAATAGCTCCTGGGACTGGGATGCTGAGCTTGAGGGCTAGGGATCATAATTTTTTAAGACATTTAGGTCAAGTGGCATAACACAGGCCATAAAGACATCTTACTTGGGTGAATAGGTTCTTAAAAATTTATGAGCAGCCAATTATGTTACAATTATGGATTTCTCCTCATTTGGAGCAAAGAAGAGTGGCGAAAAACCAAAGACTCAAGGAAACAATTAGTCTAAAGGACTAATGGGCCACATGAACCACAGCCTCCAGTATCTTAAGTCCAGAAGTAGATGCTATCTGGCTATCAGTACTGACCACTTTGACTGGATTATAGGATAGAGTAGGGTAAAGGTAAAGGATAGAGTAGGGAAAAAAGGCAGAACAAAATTCAAATATATATATATATATATATATATATCAGACTTAAGGATCCCATAGAGACTGGCAGAACCCCTGAAAGTATGGCCTTTAGATGGCCTTCAGATTTAGAACTGAAGACATTCCTGACGATGCCCTTTTAATCACATAAAGGACAGGTCCAAAAAGTGAGCAATGACACTGGACAAAACCATGCTCTTCAGAACGTTCAATTACAGGGGACCAAAAGGGCAACTTTGCCCCAAAGTAAAGTTATGAAAGCTGGAAGGGGCAGGAAAGCTGAACGAAAGGATAATAGGGAACTGAAGTTGAAAATACAAGATACTGACACATTGTGGGGATTACAACCAATGTCATCTGTATAATCTGTATAAATTGGTCAGTGGGAGACTAATTTGTTCTGTAAACTTTCAGCCAAACCACAATAAAATACTAAAAAAAAAAAAAAAAAAGGTACAAAGTATTTGTCTGACCACGATGGAATGAAGCTATCAATCAATAACAGAAAACAAAACAAAAACAAGAAAATAAACAAACATATGGAAATTACCCAGCACATTATCATTACTAGGTCAAGAAAGAAATCAAAAGAAGAGTCACAAATATTTTAGAGTCAAATGAAAATGAAAGCACAAAACTTAAGGAATACAGTAAAGGCAATTCTCAGAGGGAAACTTATAGCAACAAGTGCCTACATTAAAAAAAGTTATAATAGATCTCAAATTAACAGCCTGTCCAACAACACCAGGGACTAGAAAGAAAATAACAAACTAAGGCTAAGCCCACCATAAGAAAGGAATTAACAAAGAACAGAGCATAGATAAATAAAATCAAAACAAGATAATCAATAAAACCGGAAATTGGTTCTTTGGAAAGATCAATAAAACTGACAAACCTTTTACTAGACCTACAGAAAAAAAGAAAAGATGCAAATAGGCAAAATAAAAAAAAAGAGAGAGAGAACATTACAACTGTCCTAATAGAAATAAAGAGAATTATTACAGTATATTATGAACAATTGTATGACAACAAACTAGATAGCCTAGATGAAATAGACAAAATTTTAGAAGCACACAACTTACTCAAACTGCCTCAAGTGTAAATGGAAAGTTTCAACAGATCCATAACAAATGAAGAGATCAAAACAAAATCAGTGATCAAAAGTCTTCCAACAGCAACAAAAAGTCCTGGACCACATGGCTTCACTGGGAAAATCTATCAAACATTTAGAGAGAAATTGACAACAATACTGTTTAAACTCTTCCAAAGGGTAGAAAAGGAAGGACTACTTCCTAATTCATTCTATGAAGCAAACTTAACCCTGATACCCAGACCAAATACACCACAAGAAAAGAAAATCACAGTCCAATATTTCTTATATATATAAATGTAAAAATCCTCAACAAAATGCCAGTGAGCAAAATCAAACCACATATTAAAAAGTCATATACCACGACCAAGCAGGATTTATTCCAGGAATATAGAAATGGTTCAACATTAGAAAATCAATCGGCATAATATACTACATCAATAAAACAAAGGAGAAGAACTACACCATCTTCTACATGGGTGCAGAAAACACATTTTTTTTTTTTAGTGTTTTATTGTGAATTATATGATAGTTTACTGGGGACAGAAAACACATTTGATAGAATCTAACATCCTTTCTTTATGAAAACCCTAAA
>NW_006408649.1:7377174-7391004 GCF_000296735.1 Chrysochloris asiatica | reverse complement strand
AGTTGAGTTTCTATACACCAACAATGAGCAATCTGAAAGGAAAATTAAGGAAACAATTCTATTTACAATAATATCTAAGAATAAAATACAGAGGAATAAATTTAACAGGGAACATAAAGGATTTACACAATGAACACTATAAAATACTGCTGAAAGAGAATAAAGACTTAAATACATGGAAAGATGTTCATGTTCATGAATTGCAAGACTTAATATTGTTAAGATGTCAAAATCACCTAAAGCAATATATAGATTCAACATAATCCTGATCAAATTCTTATAGGCTTGTTTACAGAAATAGAAAAGATAATCCTCAACTTTAGATGCAGTAGCAATATGTCCCTAATAGCTAAAACAATGTTGAAAGAAATGAACAAAGTAGGACTCACACTTCCTGATTCTACTATTTGTGTTTGTTGTAAAGTACCGTTGAGTGGGTTCCAACTCATAGTGACACTGTACAGAGATTCAAAGGAGCGGCTGGTAAGCTTGAACCACTGATTTGCAGTTCACACCAGCCTTGCAGTCCTGCACATTCTACAGTAGTCAAAGCAGCCTGGGACTGGTATAACAATAGACATATAGACTAATGGAATAATTGAGGGTCCAGAAATAAACTCACACATTTATGGCCAATTAATTTTTGACAAGGATGCTAACTCCATTTAATGGGGAAAGAAGAGTCTCTTGCATAAATGGTGCTAGGAAAATTAAATTTCCACATGCAGAAAAATGAAGCAGAATCCACAGCTCACACCACACACAAAAGCAAATTCAAAATGGATTAAGAACCTAAATGAGCAAATTAACACTAGAATTTTTAGAAGTACAAACAGGGGCTATGGTATCAACTCTAGCTTTCAACAATGTATTATCTAATATAATAACAGAAGTACAAATAGCAAAAGACAAATAAGTAGGACCTCACAGAAATTAAAACTTTTGTTTATCAAAAGCTTTAACAAAAAACTGAAGACACAAGATACAGAGAATAGATTCAGAAACCTTATAGCCGATATACATCTAATAACCAAAATAAATATAAAATTTTGATAGAAAGGGGGAAAGAGGTTCACAGTGATGAAAAAATCACAGTGATTAAGGTTAGGATTTCACAGTTGAATTTTTGTTGATAATTTGAACACCTATAAATTTTGAAATGGCAAAACATTTACAACAATGACAAAAGAGAGGGACAGAATAGTTGCTAAGGCTGCTTATATCCAACCCAACACCTCTGGGAATTTGGTTCCTTGACTTTGAGGTTTAAAGTCCTAGTTTCATAAAGCATCCCAGTTGACAGGCTTAATACCATGTATAGTGGGTTTTTTTTTTTTTAAGGTTTTTATTGTGGATTGAGTGAAAGTTTACCATGTATAGTTTTTTTGATCTACCTTCTTGTTGGGTGGGCAGTACCTGGGGTTGTTTTGTAGCAGAGTCTCTGCTGAGACATCTACCCTTGAATAGCTTTTCACTGTATCCAGGAGGGCAGATTTCTGGCTTGTGCCACAGATGAGCCTGTTGTACCTTGCTAATAAAATCTGGGTCTCAACTTTTTGCTACTCAAAAATCCTGATGTAGTTATGTTAAATATTCTATATCCAGCTTAGTATGTGGTTTCTCATACAATCATCCAGTGAACATTCATTCACTCTTTCTCCCTTGATCCCTATAGGAAAAGCGTATTTTTCTGTCCTATTGATTTTGGGACTGGACACGTGACTTCCTTTAGCCAATAGCTTATGGACAGAGGAACAGTGTGTTAGCTCCAAGCCCAGGCCTTAAGACACATACCATGCTTCTACTTTCTCCAGGTAATCACCATCCCTCTAGCCTGGGTCCTAGAGTGCCATAGAACACTAGCAGTTCCAGGCAACCAACCAACCCACAGCCTGAAGCCGACTAACCAGTCAATCCACAGATCTGGAAGCTTGAGAATAAACTGATGTTTGAAGCTGTTGAGTTCTGGGGTGGTTTGTTTTCAAACAGTATTTCATGGCAATAATTTATTAATCTAATACCTAGGGGTAACTACACATTTGAAGTTGGAGATGTGGGGAGAGAGAGAGGGTAGATAGCTGCATGTCCATGATATTAGCTGTCCTAGTTTACCCACAACACTGTGACATTCTAGAACTAGAATATATATATATATATATTTCCTGATATAATACAAAGCTCAACAAACATTTACTTTGGAATTTCAGACCATTTCCTCTATAATTCTGCCTACCAAATCTATAGCTTTTCATATTTGCAGTGTCACAAAGTGAAAATAATGCACATTTCACATGTATCTAAAACATTTTACAGTTTTGTGTTGAGAAATTTATACTTAGTTTTGTCATATCCAAATCCTCTGTTAAAATTTTTTTAGTTTGAAGAATGCTATCAGTGTTTTCAACAAGCTCTGATAGCCTAGTATTTATAAGTTGGGCTGCTAACCTCATGGTCAGCAGTTCGAAACTACCAGCTGTTCCGCGGTAGAAAGATGACGCTTTCTGCTCCCATAAAAACTTACAGTCTCTGAAAGCCTATGCAGGGTCACTATGAGTCGGAACCGATTCCATGGTATCCCACCACCTCTACCATCAATGTTTTCACTTTATATGCCATGGTTTCATGTGGTATACTACATAATCTTCACAGGAATTCTTTCAGATTTGTCCACTGTGTGTAGTTGTTGTTGTTGTTAAGTGCTGTTGAGTCGGTTCCGACCCATAGAGACCCTGTATAGGGTTTCCAAGGAGCGACTGGTGAGCTTGAACCATCCATCTTGTAGTTCAAACAGCTTTGCAGTCTGGCGCATTAACTCACAGCGCCACACTGTGTAGTAGTGGTAGAATTTTCTAGGCTTAATACCACTGCCAAACTGTAGCTTCATAAACATATGTCAAGCTGTGTTCTCTGAGGACGACTCATCCAGTTGGTGTCACCGTACACAGTGAACTACTAAAGATATCACAGGCCTCAGTGTTGACGTCAAGCAGAGCTGAGAATGCAGCACAGCTGATTGCTTGCTCTGAATCCCAAATTGGAAACATGAGCTTGTCCACATAAGAACTTCTCACTAACTTGACAAATGAATCTTCAAATGCTCCTGGAGATCTCTTGTTTAAAAAAACTCAAAAGATTTTTAAATTTTTTTATTGTCATAGTCTGCGGTGGAAGTCTGCCTATTAAGAAGGGAAAAAAAAAAATCAAGTGGAATATTTCCTAAGGCAGGGATAGAAAGAACAAGAATAAAAAAGGACAAGAAGTTTCACTGCTGAAAAAATAGATGGAGATTCCTGATCAAGAAGGCACATTTTTAGCAAAATGGTTTGTGCTGTTTTATTTTTAAAATAAGTGCAAGAAATAACACACACTTTATATTATGCATTCTGTGTACTAACATTTCTCCTAGTTTCATCTTATTTTTCTGCCCTTATTTACCTTTCATCCTAATTATCTTAATTAAAAAAAATACTGTGGTACATATTTGCATAAGAATTGTTTTTGATAGATTGTGAAGTGTAAAGTAAAAATGACATATTTCAAACATTAATGGTAACTTTCTAAATTTGCTGTGACAATTGTTTGTGTGAATCAGCTTAAAATATCTCATATCAAATGCCCTAATTGAGTATAAAAAATAAGTATTCCACATTTCTGAAATCAAGATCTAAACAATTACCCCAGAATACTTTCATGAGATGTATAATGGGGTAAGACGCCATAGGATAAGCATTTGACCTCAAGGTCGGTTTGAACCGCAAGGTTGGTAGTTCAAACTCAGAACCACAGGGTTGGTGGTTCTGCTTCTCAGAAACCCTACACAGGGTCACTATGAGTTGGAACCAACTTGATGGCCCTTTACAACAATAGCAACAATAACAACTACCAATATCAGTAAATACCAGCTCCTGGCATTTACCGATCAGCAAAAATAGCAGAACTAGTGAATTTAGAAAACCAAACTAAGGAATCAGCTGTAGTGATTTAGTCACTGGTTCCTTCTTTTCACTCCCACACATACTGACCACAGGAAAAAAGAAGTGATCAATGGTAGAAGAAATAGGACTTGGTAGGATGGTTACCCACCACCTATCTGGCAGCTTGTTGCACTGTGGTGACTAAATGTTGTTGTGATACTAAAAGCTATGTCACTGGTATCAATTGGATCACCCATGGTAGACAGGTTTCACTGGGGCTTTCAGAAATAATAGAGTAGGAATAAACACCTGGGGATCTATTATTCATCCATCATCTGTCTATCTATCTATCTATCTATCTATCTATCTATCTATCTATCTATCTATCTATCTATCTATCTACCTACCTACCTACCTACCTACCTACCTACCTACCTACCTACCTACTTTTCTGGCATGACCACAATTTATAGTTAATGCTTGCTTCGACTCCTGAAGAGTTGTCTGAAAGTTCAAGCATTCTCTAATAGCTAAACCACTAGCAGCAAACATTCTAGCATGTCAAATCTAGAACTAGAAAGGAGGCCAATTCTGCATTTTAAAGTGAGTTTGGATATGAGAATCATGTCATCTTGGGTCCAATCCAGTTAGTCTTTATGACTTGTGTAGCCTCAGCAACTGTCTCATCTCTAAAATGAGGATAATGATATCTACTGAACAAAATGATGATGAATATTAAACTATTTATACCTCCTATTCCAATGGCTGGAATCCTGGTTAAGATAAGCACTGGACTGCTAATTGCAATGTTGGTTGTTCAAACCCATGAGCCGCTCCACGGAAATCCTATACAAGGTAACTATGAGTCAGAACCAACTCAACAACACTTAACAACAACAGCAACAACAACAACAATTAAGAATCATTACAGAAAACTCAGGAGTCCTGATGTGGCATTATAGAATAAGTGCTGGACTGCTAATCACAAGATCATCTGTTTAAACCCACTCTTCAGAAACCCTACACAGGATGGGAAGTGACTCAGTGGCACCTAACAACAACATTCCAATGACTGGCACATGGTAAGGGTAATCATTGTTGTTGTTGTTGTTGTTAAGTGCTGTTGAGTCGGTTTTGACCCATAGCGACCCTGTACAGGGTTTCCGAGGGTGTAAATCTTTACGGGAGTAGAAAGCCTCATCTTTCTCCCGTGGAGCGGCTGGTAGTTTTGAACCGCTGACCTTAAGGTTCACAGCCCGATTCGTAACCACTACGCTACCAGAGCTCCTTAAGGGTAATCATTAGGAGTAGATAATATTTGTTGTTGTTGTTGTTGAGTGTTGTCGAATCTCTTCCGACTCATGGAGACCCTGTATAGGGTTTCCAAGGAGTAGTCGGTGAGTTTGAAGCTTTGACATTTCCGTTCAAACTGACCTTTCAGTCCAGTGCGTATTCTACAGCGTCATACCAGGACTCCAGATAACAATTATGACATTAAAATACAACGTAATTAATCAAAGCACAATAGATCTAGGTGCAGCTTGAAATTGCTACAAATCATTGTCTAAACATGATATACTGCCTACCCATATCCTAATTTTCCTTTTTTGTACTCAAGAAGATTCAGCAGTGCAACTGAAAACAATAATTCTTTGAAAAGGATTGTACATGATTTTCAGTTAAATAGAAAACTGTCTACAGCCAACTGAGCTGCCTCGTGATACCATTTTTAACTGCAGCTATGATTAGAGGATCTGAAAGAATTTTATGAAGTACTGGACATGATGTTCAGTTTCTCCAGAAAGCTGACAAGTACTAAGTAAAATATTGCCTCCTTTTAAATAGCAAGTTAGTGTCATGATCTTTTCTCTCTTTCACCAGATTTTTATGACTGAATAAGAAACCATATGTTAAATGAAAACAGTTTTTAAAGGTACTAAACGAAACATTTTAATATTTCTTTTAAGTCTGACTTTTTTTTTTCCCATCACTAAAACTTTTCTTTATTCTAATATTACCATCTTTCTAAATCAACCAGAGATAGCTTAAGTGATAACCAACGTACAGGATATTTTTACAAGCTAGAAAGTCAATTCAATATATGCTCTCCAAATGCTGTGAATTTCAGCATTATCCTATTTCCCAAAGTTGGTTTCCTTTCTCCCATATGGTCTTTGGCAAACTCATTCTGTCTGTGTTTGGTCAGAATCCAGCTGTAAATCCTCGGGCATTTAGGAAGGACATTTGAGGATTATTAATCAGTCTCTAATGTTCTTGTTAAAGGAGCTCTGGTAGCGTAGTGGTTACGAATCGGGCTGCTAATCTCAAGGTCGGCAATTCGAAACTACTGGCTGGCTGCGGGAGAAAAATGAGGCTTTCTGCTCCCGTAAAGATTTACAGCCTCGGAAACCCAGTGCAGAGTCACTATGAGTCGGCACTGACTCCATGGTACTTAACAAATCTTGTTAAGGAGCTCTGGTGGTGTAGTGGGTTACGAGTTGGGCTGCTAACTTCCAAGTCATCAGTTGAAATCTGCCAGCCACTCCATAGGAGGGAGATGAAGCTTTCTGCTCCTGTAAAAATTTACAGACCCGGAAACGCTATACAGGGTCGCTATGAGTCCGAACCTACTCCACGGCATATAACCACCACCACTACCAATCCTCATACCATGTGTCTCTGGGCGGAGCAAACAGTTGAGCAACTAATAGCCAAAAGGTTGGCAGTTCCAATCATCCAGAAGCACCTAAGAAGAAATACCTGGTAATCTGCTTCTGAAAAGCTGCACCCTGAAACAATATGGGACTATTCTATTCTGCACACATGCAGTTGCTATGAGTCAAAATCGACTCAAACGCAGCTATCAACAATAACAACAATCTTCTTGTGCACATCATTTTCTGTTACCTTTGTACTTTATTCAATTATAAACAAGTAAGCAAAAATAAAGTAATAGAGAACTATGTTGTTGTTGTTAAGCACCATGGAGTAGGTTCTGATTCATAGAGACCCTACAAAGGATTTTGTTGTTGTTGTTGTCAGGTGCCATCGAGTCGGAACCGACTCATAGCGACCCCATGCACAGCAGAACGAAATAATGTTCGATCCTGGGCCAACCTCACTACCGCTGCCACACTTGAGTCCATCAATGATGCCACCTGGCCGATCCATCTCGTTGGGGGTCTTCCTCTTTTTCTCTGACCCTCCACCCTACCCAGCATAACATCCTTCTCCAACGATTGTTTCCTCCAGACAATATGTCCAAAGTAGGAGAGACGAAGCTTAGTCATCCTGGCCTCCAAGGAGCACTCTGGCTGCACTTCTTCCAAAACAGATCTATTGGTTTTTTTGGCAGTCCATGGCACTTTCAGTATTCTCCTCCAACACCACAACTCAAAGGCATCAATTCTTCTACGATCTTCCTTATTCACTGTCCAGCTTTCGCATCCATATGAGGCTATTGAAAACACAATGACCTGGGTCAGGCGCACCCTAGTCCTCAAGCTGACATCTCTGCTCTTCAACACTTTAAAAAGTTCCTGTGCAGCAGATTTGCCCAGTGCAATACATCGTCTGATCTCTTGACTGCTGCTTCCGCGAGTGTTGATAGTTGATCCAAGAAGAATGAAGTCCTTGACAACTTCAATCTTTTCTCCATTGATAAGAATGTTGTTTATTGGTCCAGTGGTGAGGATTTTTGTTTTCTTGACATTGAGATGTAATCCATATCGAAGGCTGTGCTCTTTAATCTTCATAAGTAAATGTTTCAAGTCCTCTTTTTTCTTCATAGAACCCAGCTTCTCGTATTATTTGCTCAGCATACAGGTTGAATAAGTATGGTGAAAGAATACAACCCTGTCTCACACCTTTCCCAATTTTAAAACATTCAGTGTTCCCATGTTCTGTTCGAACAACTGCTTCTTGGTCTAGGTACAGATTTCTTAGAAGTACAATTAAGTGGTCTGGAATACTCATACTTCTCAATGTTGTCCATAGCTTGTCATGATCCACACACAATCGAAAGCCTTTGCGTAGTCAATAAAGCACAGGTAAACATCCTTCTGATATTCTCTGCTTTCAGCCAAGATCCATCGGACATCAGCAATGATATCTCTCGTTCCACGGCCTCTTCTGAATCCAGCTTGAACCTCTGGAAGTTCTCTGTCAATGTATGATTGTAGCTGTTTCTGTATTACCTTTAGCAAAACTTTGCTCGCTTGAGATATCAAAGAGATTGTCCGATGATTTCCGCATTCCGTTGGGTCACCTCTCTTTGGAATGGGCATAAACATTGATCTCTTCCAATCAGTCGGCCAGACAGTTGTCTTCCAAATTTCTTGAGGAAGCACAGCCAAGTTAAAAAAAATTTTAATTAAAAATTATTTTGCAATATTTACCAGTTATTCTATTTACTCTCAAAAGAGACTCTAGGGCTTCAGGAAGATAGCAGACTAAGCAGATATGCTACAGAGACCCTCTACTACAAAGATATGGGAGACCTAATGAAACACAGAGGGCAATCCTGGAACCCTGAACTTCAGAGGAAAGGTTAGAGAAGTGGACTGAATACCTACTGGGAGAAGAAGTTGAATAGGGGTGGCAAAAGAAGGAGGCTGGTGAACAAACTGCCAGCCAGACACAGTATGGCCATCTTGAACTTTCACAAAAAGCTTTGGAGAGACAGACAGAGGACGGCCTGACTGCACAGATTCACATAGGCAATGGAAAAGGTGTGACTCCTTTCCCCCACACTCCCCTAGATAACAGAAGTGAGGCTGGTCTTCACCCTCATTTACCCTCAGTACAGACCTTGCCTCCCTGGAGGTCGGAGCCACCTGGTTTGAGCCAGTGTGAGGTGGGTGCCCACCGCACTGCCTTGGCATCTGGATTCAGGCAGGCTCTGCTCCAGATCTACAGAACCCACAGAGTCTCCAAGGCAGAATTAGACTAGCAGGAACCTTCATAATCAGCCACCCTGTCCCCAGCTGCCCTCTGGTTCTAACATGCACTGAAACTTAGCAACTTGAAGGGCCTCCACGAACACTTCTCGATTGAGTGCCCTGAACACAGACAACATCAAGGCCTATAGGTGCTTAATCTAGGAGCTCAGTCATTCCTTGTCTACCTACCTCATTAGTTCTTTGGCTGACAGGAGTCCTCCAGAGTTTTCTCCTCTCTGGGTCCAACAACTGTGCTGGTTTTTTGTTTGTTTATTTTTCCTTGCATTATTTCATTGTTTTTGTTTGTTTATTCATTATTCTACTTCTTCTTTTCTTTCCCTTCCCTTGATTTTTCTCCTTTATATCGCTACTTTTGTTTTTCTTCTATTTCTCATTTCCATCCTTTTCTCTTCATTTTTACCTCTTAATTGTTCTATACTACTTTTCAGTCTTTTTCTTTTCACTTTCCCTCTCTGCCTTTTCTCTTCCTCTTATTCTCTCTTCTTGTTTTCCTTTTATACAGCTCTATTTTCCTGTCCTTGTTTTCTATTTTTAGTTATTATATTCTTTTTTCTTGTTGCTGCTGTTTTTGTCTCCTGTATTATATTCTGCTTTCACCGTTTGCTTGTTTGTTTGTTCTGCTTTGTATTCCTCTGGGGGTTTTCTCTTCTTGCCCCACCTGATAGAAGGCAGCAACACATAGCTCAACCACAACCATACCATCTGCAGTTTCACCCACTGGACAAGAGCCAATACTAGCTCTGTTACCACCTGATCAATGATAGACATCAGCCAACACCAGTGAAACCTACTATGATAGGTTCTGTGTCAACTTAATTGAGCCAGGATTCCCAGTTGTTTGGCAGTGATAATTGACTCTGATGATTGGCTATGAGCAGCCTGTCGTTCTAGCTTGTGTGCTAGGGGCCACTGGTTCTGTAGCAAACCTGCCCAGACCTTAGTTGCTTGTCACCCTGCTGCCACTCCTACTCCAGCACCGAGGTCCTGCTCTGTACCCTGACTTGGGATTCCTGCCTTCTTAGAGCCACCTGCTAATCTTGGTTCAGCAGGTCTGCACTGGAGACTTTCCTATTTCTACAGTCATGAGCCATTTCCTTGATATAAACTTCTCCTCATAAATATATATACTTGATGGCAGTTAACAACAACTATATATATATTTGTTTTGTTGTTGTTGTTAAGTACTGTCAAATCGGTTCTGACCCATAGCAACCCTGTATAGGGTTTCCAAGGAGCAGCTGGTGAGCTTGAACTACCAACCTTGCAGTTATATATATATATATATATATAAGTATCTTGGATATAATGGATGATTTTAGTTCACACAAAGAAACAAGAAAGACTGGCTCAAACAAATGCCCAAGATACAGAATCAGAAAATGTTTCTGAGGAAAAAGTACTGCCTCAGAAATACTTTAGAAATGCTTAGCACTTTCAACAATTGACAGAAAGATTGAAGAAAGCAAGAAGAACACAGAAAAAAAATATTTGGAAGAATTTAGGAAAACAGTACAAGAACAAGCAGATAAAATAAATGCAAATTTTGAAACAATACAAAATCTGCAAATAAAACTTCTGAAGATTAATATTAAGATCTCAGAAATGGACAAAACACTGAGATAGCAAAGGAGTAGATTTGACTCAATGGAAGCTCAAATGCATGACTTTGAAGATAAATATCTCAAAACTAGTGGCACTGTGGTTAATATGCCAGACTGCAAAGCCATTTGAACTACAAGCTTGGCGGATCAAGCTCACCAGCTGCTTCTCAGAAACCCTATACAGGGTCCCTATGGGTCAGAGTCGGCTTTGACAGCACTTAACAACAACAAGCAAGCCAGAACAACAACAATAATAATAATTTTAAAAAAGAGAATGAAAAAAATTCAGAAGAAAAGTCTGAGATTTCTGTGAGACAGCATGAAGAGAAAGAACTTAAGGTGATCAGCATTCTAGAACAGTTTGAGATAATAAAAAAGCATGGAGAAAATTGTTGAAACGTTGTAAGAAGAAAATTCCCTAACATCATAAAAGACAAAAACAACCATTCAGGAAGCTGAATGAAACCCCAAAAGGATAGATCCCCAAGAAAATCACCAAAACATAATATAATCAAACTTTCTAAAACCAAAAAAAAGAAATGAATCCTGAGAGCAGCTTGGAAAAATGAAAAGTTACCTACAATGGAGAACTAATAAGACTAAGCACTAATTTCTCAGCAGAACCCAAGCAGAGAAGGAAATGGGATGACATATATAAACCACTGAAAGAAAAACAACTGCCAACCAAGAATCATAATATCCAACAAAGCGGTCCCTCATATATAACTGCTAAATTAGGACATTTTCAGATCAACAGAAAGGAAAGGAATTTGTAATACAATACCAACATTACAATAATCTACAACCTGAGATTAACATACATAACAACACCACTCTGAACTCTGTCCAGATATAGACATACCCAAAGTAAAACAAACTTTCAAAACTGGAAATAGGAAACCAGAGATATCAATTTATAATGAAGTCAACTACAAAGCAAAGAAGGGAATAGTCAACATACAGAACATCCAAATAGCAAGGAATTCAAGTAGATTTCAAGGTAAAACAGACTGTTTTAAATGGGGAAAAAATGAGGCCTTGTGCAGTGGTGGTGGTGGTGGTGGTGTGCCGTGGAGTCGGTTATCACTCATAGTGACCCTGTACAGGGTTCCCAAGGCTGTAAATCTTTACGGGAGCAGAAAGCCTCATCTTTCTCCTGTGGAATGGCTGGTAGTTTTGAACTGCTGATCTTGAGGATAGCAGCCCGACTGGTAACCTCTACACTACTAAATATATTGCAGTAGATTTACTAAATGCAATATATTGCTTGATTTCTTGGATGCTGCTTGCATGAACTGTTGATTGTGGCTCCATGCATGGTATGTCTCCTCATTTATGTAGGTTTTTTATTTTTTTTGTCAGCATTTAGTAATTTTCATCATACAGGTTTTGCTAAATATATATTCAAGTACTTCATTTTCTTAGAGCAACTATAAATGAT
Organism: Chrysochloris asiatica; assembly: GCF_000296735.1. Lineage (NCBI taxonomy): Eukaryota > Metazoa > Chordata > Mammalia > Afrosoricida > Chrysochloridae > Chrysochloris > Chrysochloris asiatica. The sequence continues at coordinate 7,379,087 of NW_006408649.1, read as the reverse complement.
AGTGAGTCTAAAGATTAAAAAAAATCTAGCTATAATGTATGACAATCAAAATGCAAAAGATCTTAAGATATATAGTTTGATGAGTTTTAACAGTTGTATACACCCATGTAACCACAATCTAAGAAAAGGTGAAAAGCTTTCCCATTGCCTCAAGAAGTTTCCAACTCTCCTTGTACTTTTTCTAATTAGTGATCACAACCACTATTTCATTTCTATTAGGTTAAAGTTTAATGCATGGAATTTTACCTCATTTTAGGATAGACTGTCTCACATAATGGAGACTAACTGCAACAATTTATGTTGGGATAACAATATCAATTAAAATACTGTGGCCTCAATAAAAATGTTTCTTAGTGGAATTTTAAAAACATTTTCTTGTAAGAATATAATTAAAGTCACAAAATTATCTCTAATCTGGACCTTATGAGTTCTAAAATTCCTTATTGTAGTATAAAATTTTATTTTCAATGTTTCCAACTATACATGAGGACTTAAAAAATTTATGGAAAATTCCATTATGTTTCAATTCCATTTGCTCATTAACTTTTTGAAGCCCCTTTCTATATTTAAAGATATAAAACTAAGAAGAAATACAGATGATTATTAATATTTCTCTGTAATTTCTCAATATTTTGTGATGACATATATGTTCTTATAATAAAAAAGTATTTTTATTGTAATTATGCTATATCCTTTCATATTTACCTTGATCAAAGTATCTTAAAGATATGTTTTCAATTACAATGTCCCATGAAGGATTGCAGGATGAGCATTGGACTGCTCACCTCAAGGTCAGCAGTTCAAACCCACCAACTGCTCTCAGAAACCCTGTATACAGTCTTTATGAGGTGAACCAATTCAGAGTCCATTTCAATAGTAACAATGTGGTCTTCAAGTTCTGTGGCACTTGCCCTTTCCTGTTTCTTTTCACACAAATAAGCATTAATTGGCTCCTGTATGCTCTTTATATGAACTATGACATATCCAAAGATAAGATAAATAAAATGTAACTATATTGCTGTGATCACCGTTTATCTGTTAGTTTGTTGTACTTTGGGGACTTGTGTGTTGCTGTGATTCTTGAAGCTATGCCACTGGTATTTTAAATACCAGCAAGGTGCACCTATGGTGGTGGTGTTATTGTGAAGCGCCGTTTAGTTGGTTCCAACCCATAGTGACCCTATATAAGGTTCCCGAGGAGTGGTTGGTGAGCTTGAACCACCAACCTTGCAGTTCAAATGGCTTTGCAGTCTGGTGCATTAACCAAGAGTGCCACACCAGGATTCCACACCTATGGTGGACACGTTTAAATTGAACTTCCAGAATCGGAAGAAGGACAGGCAGCTACTTCTGAATGTTTAGCCACTGAAAATTTTATGAATATCAGTGAAACACTGTCAGATAACATCAGAATATTGAATATTGAAACATGATGAAGAACACCAGAATATTGTCAGATGTATTGCTATAAGATGAGCCTCTTAGGTTGGAAGGCACTCAAAATACTCCTGAAAAGAGCTGCCTTTTCCAAGTAGAGTTGACTGTGATGAAGCATCTGAAATAAAGATTTCTGGATCTTAATTTGCTGATGGGGTACAAGTCAAGATGAGGAGGAATAGCTGCAAACATCCACTAATATATTATCGGAACAAGGAATGTACAAAGTATGAATCTAGAAAAATTGGCAGTTGTCAAAAATGAAATGGAATGCATAAACATTGATATCCTGGCATTGTTGTTGTTGTTGTTGTCAGGTGCCATCGAGTTGGAACTGACTCATAGCGACCCCATGCATAGCAGAATGAAATAATGTCCAATCATGGGCCAACCTCACTACCACCGCCACACTCGATGCCATCAATGATGCCACCTGGCTGATCCATCTCGTTGGGGGTCTTCCTCTTTTTCTCTGA